>NW_026291217.1:0-12271 GCF_025698545.1 Gossypium raimondii | reverse complement strand
CCATCCTAGTCTACTTCCCAAGCACGCTTAATCATGAGTTCGATGGGATCCGGCATTAGTGCCGGTATGATCACACCCAACTCTAGTGCAATCTATTCATATAATGGTGCCCTTTATCGCACTTGCGCCGATTTTAAATGCAAATTCACCAAATATCGCTTTCAAATTGTTTATTTCACAAAACGCAAATAACGAATGAGTTACACCACGCCGAGAAAATCCAACTAAAAAAAATTATATGAAATAAAATGGGGGTGCAACACAAGGACTTCCTGGAGGTCACCCATCCTAGTACACTCTCCGAGCACGCTTAATCATGGAGTTCATGGGATCCGGCATTAGTGCCGGTATGATCGAACCCGCCACTTTGGGCAATCTATTTATATAAAGGTCGCCTTTATCGATTCTTGGCCAATTTAAATGTAAATTCACCAAATATCGCTTCAAGTTATTTATTTAAAACAAATAACGAATGAGTTACACCACGCCGAGAAAATGCAACTAAAAAAACATTATATGAAATAAAATGGAGGGTGCAACACGAGGATTTCCGGAGGTCACCCATCCTAGTACTACTTCGCCAAGCACGCTTGACTACGGAGTTCGATGGGATCCGCGCATTAGTGGTGGTATGATCGCACTCCAACTTCTTGCGCAATCTATTCATATAAATGTCCTTATCGCACTTAGCGCTTGAAGTTAAATGCAAATTTGATCAAATATCGCTTCAAATTGTTTATTTCACAAAACGCAAATAACGTAATGAGTTACACCACGCCGAGAAAATGCAACTAAAAAAAATTATATGAAATAAAATGGAGGGTGCAACACAAGGACTTTGGAGGTCACCCATCCTAGTACTACTCGCCGAGCACGCTTAATCATGGAGTTCGATGGGATCCGCATTAGTGCCGTATGATCGAACCGCCAACTCTTGCGCAATCTATTTATATAAAGGTCGCCTTATCAAGATTTCGCCAATTTAAATGTAAATTGACCAAATATCGCTTCAAGTTATTTATTTCAAAACACAAATAACGAATGAGTTACACCACGGAGAAAATGCAACTAAAAAAACATTATATGAAATAAAATGGGAGGGTGCAACACGAGGACTTCCTGTGAGGTCACCCATCCTAGTATTACTCTCGCCAAGCACGCTTGACACGGAGTTCGATGATCCGGCATTAGTGGTGGTATGATCGCACCTGCCAACTCTGCGCAATCTATTCATATAAAGGTCCCCGATCGGACTTGCGCCGAATTTAAATGCAAATTGACCAAATATCGCTTTCAAATTGTTTATTTCACAAAACGCAAATAACGAATGAGGTACACCACGGAAAAATGCAACTAAAAAAACATTATATGAAATAAAATGGAGGTGCAACACGGGACTTCCTTGGAGGTCACCCATCCTAGTACTACTTCTCGCCAAGCACGCTTAATCATGGAGTTCGATTGATCCGGCATTAGTGCCGGTATGGTCACACCCCCAACTCTTGCGCATCTATTCATATAATGGTCCTTTATCGCAGCTTGCGCCAATTTAAATGCAAATTTGACAAAATATCGCTTCAAATTGTTTATTTCACAAAACGCAAATAACGAATGAGTTACACCACGCCGAGAAAATGCAACTAAAAAAAATTATATGAAATAAAATGGAGGGTGCAACACGAGGACTTCCCAGAGGTCACCCATCCTAGTACTACTCGCCAAGCACGCTTAGTCATGAGTTCGATTGATCCGCATTAGTGCCGGTATGATCACACCCGCCAACTTCTGCAATCTATTCATATAATGGTCGCCTTTATCGACTTGCGCCGAATTTAAATGGAAATTGACCAAATATCGCTTCAAATTGTTTATTTCACAAAACGCAAATAACGTAATGAGTTACACCACGCCGAGAAAATGCAACTAAAAAAATATTCTATGAAATAAAATGGAGGTGCAACACACGATTTCCCTGGAGGTCACCCATCCTAGTACTACTCTCGCCAAGCACGCTTGATACGAGTTCGGGGATCCGCATTAGTGGTGGTATGATTGCACCCCAACTCTCGCAATCTATTCATATAATGTTTCCTTTATCGAGACTTTGCCAATTTAAATGCAAATTGACCAAATATCGCTTCAAATTGTTTATTTCACAAAACGCAAATAACGAATGAGTTACACCACGCCGAGAAAATGCAACTAAAAAAAATTCTATGAAATAAAATGGGAGGGTGCAACACGAGGACTTCCTCAGAGGTCACCCATCCTAGTACTACTCGCCAAGCACGCTTAATCATGAGTTCGATGGGATCCGCATTAGTTCGTATGATCGCACCGCCAACTCTTGCTAATCTATTCATAAAGGTTGCCCTGATCGCACTTATCCGAATTTAAATGCAAATTGATCAATATCGCTCCTAATTATTTATTTCACAAAACGAAATAACGAATGAGTTACACCACGCCGAGAAAATGCAACTAAAAAAACATTTATGAAATAAAATGGAGGGTGCAACAAGAGGATTCCTGGAGGTCACCCATCCTAGTACTACTCGCCAAGCACGCTTAATCAGGAGTTCGATGGGATCCGCATTAGTGCGGTATGATCGCACCACAACTCTGCTAATCTATTCATATAATGGTCGCCTTATCGCAGCTTGCCGCAAATATCGCTTCAAATTTTTATTTCCAAAAACAAATAACGTAATGAGTTACACCCGCCGAAAAATGCAACTAAAAAAATTATATGAAATAAAATGGAGGTGCAACACAAGGACTTTTGAGGTCACCCATCCTAGTACTACTTCGCCGCACGCTTAATCTGAGTTAGGATCCGCATTAGTGGGTATGATCGCACCCCCAAGGAATCTATTCATATAAAGGCCCATCCATTGGGCCAATTTAAATGAAAACCAAATATCGTTCAAATTTTTATTTCAAAACAAATAACGTAATGAGTTACCCACCCGAGAAAATGCAACTAAAAAAACATTATATGAAATAAAATGGGGGGTGCAACACGAGGATTTCGAGGTCACCCATCCTAGTACTACTCGCCAAGCACGCTTATAGGAGTTCGATGGGATCCGGCATTAGGGGTATGTCCACCCCCAACTCTGCGCAATCTATTCATATAATGCGCCTTTATCGCACTTGCCAATTTAAATGCAAATTTGACAAATATCGCTTCAAATTGTTTATTTCACAAAACGAAATAACAATGAGTTACACCACGGAGAAAATGCAACTAAAAAAATTATATAAATAAAATGGAGGTGCAACACAAGGACTTCCAGAGGTCACCCATCCTAGTACTACCCCCAGCACGCTTAATCGGAGTTCGATGATCCGCATTAGTGCCGGTATGATCAACCCCAACTCTCGCAATCTATTTATATAAAGGTCGCCTTTATCGATTCTGGGAATTTAAATGAAATTACCAAATATCGCTTCAATTTTTATTTCAAAAACAAATAACGAATGAGTTACACCACGCCGAGAAAATGCAAAAAAAAAAATTTATGAAATAAAATGGAGGGTGCAACACGAGGATTTCCCTTGGAGGTCACCCATCCTAGTACTACTCTCGCCAAGCACGCTTATCTGAGTTCGATGATCCGGCATTAGTGGGGTATGATCCACCCAACTCTTGCAATCTATTCATATAAAGGCGCCTTTATCGATTTTCCCAATTTAAATGAATTCACCAAATATCGCTTTCAAATTTTTATTTCAAAAACCAAATAACGAATGAGTAACCACGCCGAGAAAATGCAACTAAAAAAACATTATATGAAATAAAATGGGGGTGCAACACGAATTCCCCGAGGTCACCCATCCTAGTACTACTTTCGCCAAGCACGCTTTAATAGAGTTCGATTGATCCGCATTAGTGGGGTATGTCCACTGGCCAACTCTTGGCATCTATTCATATAATGGCGCCCTTATCGCATTTTCCCAATTTTAAATGCAAATTTGACAAAATATCGTTCAAATTGTTTATTTCACAAAACGAAATAACAATGAGTTACACCACGAGAAAATGCAACTAAAAAAATTATATGAAATAAAATGGAGGGGCAACAAGGATTCCTGGAGGTCACCCATCCTAGTACTACTCCCAAGCACGCTTATCATGAGTTCGAGATCCGCATTAGTGCCGGTATGATCAACCCCCAACTCTGCGAATCTATTAAATAAGGCGCCTTTTATCGATTTTGCCAATTTAAATGAAATTACCAAATATCGCTTCAAATTTTTATTTAAAACCAAATAACGAATGAGTTACACCACGCCGAGAAAATGCAACTAAAAAAAATTTATGAAATAAAATGGGGGGTGCAACCGAGATTCCCCGAGGTCACCCATCCTAGTATTTTCGCCAAGCACGCTGACTACGGAGTTCGGGGATCCGCATTAGTGGTGGTATGATTGCACCACAACTTTGCAATCTATTCATATAAAGGCCCTTTATCGATTGCGCCAATTTAAATGCAAATTACAAATATTTCAAATTGTTTATTTCACAAAACGCAAATAAAAATGAGGTACACCACGAGAAAATGCAACTAAAAAACATTATATGAAATAAAATGGAGGGTGCAAACAACCCGGAGGTCACCCATCCTAGTACTACTCGAAAGCACGCTTAATCATGAGTTCTGGGATCCGCATTGGCCGTATGCACCCCCAACTTTAATCTATTCATATAATGGCGCCTTTATCCACTTGCGCCAATTTAAATGCAAATTTGACCAAATATCGCTTTCAAATTGTTTATTTCACAAAACGCAAATAACGAATGAGTTACACCACGGAGAAAATGCAACTAAAAAAATTTATTAAATAAAATGGGAGGTGCAACACGAGGATTCCTGTGAGGTCACCCATCCTAGTACTACTCTCGCCCAAGCACGCTTAATCATGAGTTCGGGGATCCGGCATTAGTGCCGTATGATCGCACCACAACTCTTACGCAATCTATTCATATAAGGTTGCCCGATCGCACTTACCAATTTAAATGCAAATTCACAATATCGCTCCTAATTATTTATTTCACAAAACGAAAATAACGAATGAGTTACACCACGCCGAGAAAATGCAACTAAAAAAACATTTTATGAAATAAAATGGGAGGGTGCAACACGAGGATTCTGTGAGGTCACCCATCCTAGTACTACTTCGCCAAGCACGCTTAGTCATGGAGTTCATGATCCGGCATTAGTGCCGTATGATCGCACCCCCAACTCTATGCAATCTATTCATATAATGGTTGCCCTTATCGGACTTTGCGCCTAATTTAAATGCAAATTCGACCAAATATCGTTTCAAATTGTTTATTTCAGAAAACGCAAATAACGAATGAGTTACACCACGTCGAGAAAATGCAACTAAAAAAAATATTCTATGAAATAAAATGGGAGGGGTGCAACACGACGACTTCCCAGGAGGTCACCCATCCTAGTACTACTCTCGCTCAAGCACGCTTGACTACGGAGTTCTGATGGGATCCGGTGCATTAGTGGTGGTATGATTGCACCCGTCAACTCTTGCGCAATCTATTCATATAAAGGTCGCCTTATCGCGACTTATGCGCAATTTAAATGCAAATTCGACCAAATATCGCTTCAAATTGTTTATTTCACAAAACGCAAATAACGAATGAGTTACACCACGCCGAGAAAATGCAACTAAAAAAATTCTATGAAATAAAATGGAGGGTGCAACACGAGGACTTCCTGCAGAGGTCACCCATCCTAGTACTACTCGCCAAGCACGCTTAATCATGAGTTCGATGGGATCCGCATTAGTGCCTGTATGATCGCACTGCCAACTCTTGCGCAATCTATTCATATAAAGGTTGCTCGATCGCACTTCTCGAATTTAAATGCAAATTCAATCAATATCGCTCCTAATTATTTATTTCACAAAACGAAAATAACGTAATGAGTTACACTACGCCGAGAAAATGCAACTAAAAAAACATTTTATGAAATAAAATGGAGGGTGCAACACGAGGACTTGCTGCGAGGTCACCCATCCTAGTACTACTCTCGCCAAGCACGCTTAGTCATGGAGTTCGATGGGATCCGGCATTAGTGCGGTATGATCGCACTGGCCAACTCTGCGCAATCTATTCATATAAGGTCGCCCTTATCGCACTTCATCGCCAATTTAAATGCAAATTCGACCAAATATCGCTTCAAATTGTTTATTTCACAAAACGCAAATAACGTAATGAGGTACACCACGCCGAGAAAATGCAACTAAAAAACATTATATGAAATAAAATGGGAGGGTGCAACACGAAGACTTCCTGTGAGGTCACCCATCCTAGTACTACTCTCGCCAAGCACGCTTAATCATGGAGTTCTAATGGGATCCGCATTAGTGCCGGTATGATCGCACCTGGCCAACTCTGCGCAATCTATTCATCTAAAGGTTGCCCTCGATCGCACTTTGCGCCGAATTTAAATGCAAATATCAATATCGCTCCTAATTATTTATTTCACAAAACGAAAATAACGAATGAGTTACACCACGCCGAGAAAATGCAACTAAAAAAATATTCTATGAAATAAAATGGAGGTGCAACACGAGGACTTCCTGGAGGTCACCCATCCTAGTACTACTCTCGCCAAGCACGCTTAATCCGGAGTTCGATGATCCGCATTAGTGCCGGTATGATCGCACTCACAACTCTCAGCAATCTATTCATATAATGGTCGCCTCTTATCGCAGCTTCGCTCAATTTAAATGCAAATTTGACCAAATATCGCTTCAAATTGTTTATTTCACAAAACGCAAATAACGTAATGAGTTACACCACGCCAGAAAATGCAACTAAAAAAAACATTCTATGAAATAAAATGGAGGGTGCAACACAGACTTCCTGTGAGGTCACCCATCCTAGTACTACTCGCCAAGAACGCTTAATCATGGAGTTCGATGATCCGGCATTAGTGCGGTATGATCGCACCCATCAACTCTGCGCAATCTATTCATATAAAGGTGCCTTTATCGCACTTGCTCCGAATTTAAATGCAAATTGAATTTAATATCGCTTCAAATTATTTATTTCACAAAACGAAATAACGAATGAGTTACACCACGCCAGAAAATGCAACTAAAAAACATTCTATGAAATAAAATGGGAGGGTGCAACACAGGACTTCCTAGAGGTCACCCATCCTAGTGCTACTCGCCCAAGCACGCCATTATCATGAGTTCGATGGATCCGCATTAGTGCCGGTATGATCGCACCTGCTAACTCGCAATCTATTCATATAAAGGTCGTCTTTATCGCACTTGGCGCTTGAATTTAAATGCAAATTTGACCAATATCGCTTCAAATTGTTTATTTCACAAAACGCAAATAACGAATGAGTTACACCACGCCAAGAAAATGCAACTAAAAAAACATTCTATGAAATAAAATGGGAGGTGCAACACGAGGATTCTCGAGGTCACCCATCCTAGTACTACTCGCCCAAGCACGCTTAGTCATGGAGTTCGATGGGATCCGCATTAGTGTGGTACGATCGCACTCGCTAACTCTCGCAATCTATTCATATAAGGTCGCCTTTATCGCACTTGCTTTGAATTTAAATGCAAATTCGACCAAATATCGCTTCAAATTGTTTATTTCACAAAACGCAAATAACTAATGAGTACACCACGCCGAGAAAATGCAACTAAAAAAAATTATATGAAATAAAATGGGAGGGTACAACACGAGCACTTCCTGTGAGGTCACCCATCCTAGTACTACTCTCGCCAAGCACGCTTAATCATGGAGTTCTAATGCGATCCGGCATTAGTGCGTATGATCGCACTGCCAACTCTGCGAATCTATTCATATAAAGGTTGCCTCGATCGATCTTCGCCAATTTAAATGCAAATTCGACCAATATCGCTTAATTATTCATTTCACAAAACGAAAATAACGAATGAGTTACACCACGCCGAGAAAATACAACTAAAAAAATTTATGAAATAAAATGGAGGGTGCAACACGAGGACTTCCCGAGGTCACCCATCCTAGTACTACTCTCGCCAAGCACGCTTAATCGGAGTTCGATGGGATCCGCATTAGTGTCGGTATGATCGCACCCGCCAACTTCAGCAATCTATTCATATAATGGTCGCCTTTATCGCAGCTTGACCAATTTAAATGCAAATTTGACCAAATATCGCTTCAAATTGTTTATTTCACAAAACGCAAATAACGAATGAGTTACACCACGCCGAGAAAATGCAACTAAAAAAATTCTATGAAATAAAATGAGGGTGCAACACGAGGACTTCCTGCGAGGTCACCCATCCTAGTACTACTCTCGCCAAAGCACGCTTAATCATGAGTTCGATTGATCCGCATTAGTGCCGTATGATCGCATCCATCAACTCTTGCGCAATCTATTCATATAAAGGTCGCCTTTATCGCACTTGGCCAATTTAAATGCAAATTGACCAATATCGCTCCATTATTTATTTCACAAACGAAAATAACGAATGAGTTACACCCGCCAAGAAAATGCAACAAAAAACATTCTATGAAATAAAATGGAGGTGCAACACAGGATTCCTGGAGGTCACCCATCCATGTTCCCCACGCTTAATCAGGAGTTCGAGGGATCCGCATTTGTCGATGATCACACCCAATCTACAATCTATTCATATAATGGGTTTTATCGACTTTACCGATTTTAAATGCAAATTCACCAAATATCGTTCAAATTGTTTATTTCACAAAACGCAATAACTAATGAGTTACACCAAGGGAAAATCCAACTAAAAAAATTATATGAAATAAAATGGGAAACACAAGATTTCCCAGAGGTCACCCATCCTAGTACTACTCGAGCACGCTTAATCATGAGTTCGAGGGATCCGCATTAGTGCGTATGATCAACCGCCCTTTGCAATCTATTTATATAAAGGCGCCTTTATCGGATTTCCCAATTTAAATGTAAGACCAAATATCGTTTCTTATTTATTTCAAAAAAACAAAATAAAATGAGTTACACCACGCCGAAAAATGCAACTAAAAAAATTATTGAAAAAAATGGGGGTAACACGAGGATTCCCGAGGTCACCCATCCAGATTACTCGCCAAGCACGCTGAACGGAGTTCAAGGGATCCGCATTATGGTGGTATGATCGCACCCAACTCTCGCAATCTATTCATGAGGTCGCCTTTATCGCACTTTGCCAATTTAAATGCAAACCAAATATCGCTTCAAATTGTTTATTTCACAAAACGCAAATAACTAATGAGGTACACCACGGAGAAATGCAACTAAAAAAACATTATATGAAATAAAATGGGAGGGTGCAACCGGACTTCCTGGAGGTCACCCATCCTAGTACTACTCCGCCAAGCACGCTTAACGGGAGTTCTAATGGGATCCCATTAGTTGTATGATCGCACCCAACTTCCGGCAATCTATTCATATAAAGGTTCCCTCGATCCATTTTCGCCAATTTAAATGCAAATTACCAATATCGCAATTATTCATTTCACAAAACGAAAATAAAATGAGTTACACCCGAGAAAATACAACTAAAAAAAATTTATGAAATAAAAGGGGGTGCAACACGGATTCCTGCGAGGTCACCCATCCTAGTACTACTCCGCCAAGCACGCTTTAATTATGAGTTCGGGGATCCCATTAGTGCCGTATGATCGCACCCAATTCCGCAATCTATTCATATAATGGTCGCCTTTATCGCAGTTTTTAATTTAAATGCAATTTGACCAAATATCGCTTCAAATTGTTTATTTCACAAAACGCAAATAACGAATGGTTACACCACGGAGAAAATGCAATAAAAAAACATTCTATGAAATAAATGGAGGGAAACAGGATTCCGGAGGTCACCCATCCTAGTACTATCCCAAAGCACGCTTAATCGGTTCGATTGATCCGGCATTATGCCGGTATGATCGCATCCATCAACTTCGAACATTCATATAAAGGCGCCTTATCGCATTGCGCCAATTTAAATGCAAAACCAATATCGCCTCATTATTTATTTCACAAAACGAAAATAACGAAGAGTTACACCACGCCAAGAAAATGCAACTAAAAAACATTCTATGAAATAAAATGGAGGGTGCAACACGAGATTTCCCGGAGGTCACCCATCCTAGTGCTACTCCCCGCACGCTTAATCATGAGTTCAGGGATCCGCATTAGTGCCGGTATGATCACACCCCAACTCTAGCAAATCTATTCATATAATGGTCCCTTTTATCGCATTGGCCGATTTTAAATGCAATTGACCAAATATCGCTTTCAAATTGTTTATTTCACAAAACGAAATAACAATGAGTTACACCACGCCGAGAAAATCCAAAAAAAAAATTATATGAAATAAAATGGGGGGTGGGACTTTGGAGGTCACCCATCCTAGTACTCTCCCCGAGCACGCTTAATCATGAGTTCAGGGATCCGGATTACGGTATGATCGAACCCTACTTCGAATCTATTTATAAAGGTCCCTTTATCGATTCTGCAATTTAAAAAAATTAAAATATCGTTCAAGTTATTTATTTTTAAAACACAAAAACGAATGAGTTACACCCCGAGAAAATGCAACAAAAAAACATTATATGAAATAAAATGGAGGGTGCAACACGAGGATTCTCCTGGAGGTCAATCCTAATTACTCTCGCCAAGCACGCTGATACGGAGTTCGGGATCCGCATTAGTGGTTATGATCGCACCCAACTCCGCAATCTATTCATATAGGGTCGCCTTTATCGCATTTTCCAATTTAAATGCAAAACCAAATATCGCCAAATTGTTTATTTCACAAAACGCAAAAACGAATGAGGTACACCACCAGAAAATGCAATTAAAAAACATTATATGAAATAAAATGGGGTGCAACACGAGACTTCCTGGAGGTCACCATCCTAGTACTACTTCCCCAAGCACGCTTAATCATGAGTTCTAATGGGATCCGCATTAGTGCCGGTATGATCGCACCCAACTCTATGAATCTATTCATATAAAGGTTCCCCGACGCATTGGCGCCAATTTAAATGCAAATTAAATATCGCTCCTAATTATTTATTTCACAAAACGAAATAACAATGAGTTACACTACTGCAACTAAAAAAATATTCTATGAAATAAAAGGAGGTGCAACACTATTTCTGTGAGGTCACCCATCCTAGTACTTTCTCGCCAAGCACGCTTGACTACTGAGTTCGATGGGATCCGGCATTAGTGCCGGTATGATCGCACCCCAACTCTCGCAATCTATTCATATAAGGTCGCCTTTATCAGATTCTTGCGCCAATTTAAATGCAAATTACCAAATATCTTTTCATATTGTTTATTTCACAAAACGCAAATAACGAATGAGGTACACCACGCCGAGAAAATGCAACTAAAAAACATTATATGAAATAAAATGGAGGGTGCAACACGAGGACTTCCCGAGGTCCCCATCCTAGTACTACTCGCCAAGCACGCTTAATCATGAGTTCTAATGGGATCCGCATTATGCGGTATGATCGCATCTCCAACTCTCGAATCTATTCATATAAAGGTTGCCCCGATTCACTTTGCTCTAATTTAAATGCAAATTGATCAATATCGCTCCTAATTATTTATTTCACAAAACGAAAATAACGGATGAGTTACACTACGCCGAGAAAATGCAACTAAAAAAACATTCTATGAAATAAAAGGGAGGGTGCAACACGAGGACTTCCCAGAGGTCACCCATCCTAGTACTACTTCGCCAAGCACGCTTAATCATGGAGTTCGAAGGATCCGCATTAGTGATGGTATGATCGCACTCCCAACTCTTGCGCAATCTATTCATATAATGGTCGCCTTTATCGCAGCTTAGCCGAATTTAAATGCAAATTTGACCAAATATCGCTTCAAATTGTTTATTTCACAAAACGCAAATAACGTAATGAGTTACACCACGCCGAGAAAATGCAACTAAAAAAACATTCTATGAAATAAAATGGGAGGGTGCAACACGACGATTCCTGTGAGGTCACCCATCCTAGTACTCTCTCGCCAAAGCACGCTTAATCATGAGTTCGATTGATCCGGCATTAGTCGGTATGATCGCACTGCCAACTCTCGCAATCTATTCATATAAGGTCGCCCTTATCGGACTTGGCCGAATTTAAATGCAAATTCGACCAATATCGCTCTGCATTATTTATTTCACAAAAAAAATAACGAATGAGTTAACCACGCCAAAAAATGCAACAAAAAAAACATTCTATGAAATA
>NW_026291216.1:0-17626 GCF_025698545.1 Gossypium raimondii | reverse complement strand
GGTGACCTCCTGGAAGTCCTCGTGTTGCACCCTCCCATTTTATTTCATATAATGTTTTTTTAGTTGCATTTTCTCGACGTGGTGTAACTCATTCGTTATTTATGCTTTTGTGAAATAAACAACTTGAACGATATTTGGTCTAATTTGCATTTAAATTCGAGGCGCAAGTGCGATAAGGCAACCTTTATATGAATAGATTGCGCAAGAGTTGACGGGTGCGATCATACCAAAGACTAATGCACCGGATCCCATCGTAACTCCGCAGCTAAGCGTGCTTGGCGAGAGTAGTACTAGGATGGGTGACCTCCTGGAAGTCCTCGTGTTGCACCCTCCCATTTTATTTCATATAATGTTTTTTTAGTTGCATTTTCTCGACGTGGTGTAACTCATTCGTTATTTTCGCTTTGTGAAATAAATAATTTGAACGATATTCGGTCGAATTTGCATTTAAATTCGAGGCAAGTGCGATCAGGGCAGCTTTTATATGAATAGATTGCGCAAGAGTTGACGGCAAGCGATCATACCAAAGACTAATGCACCGATCCCATCGTAACTCCGCAAGCTAAGCTTTGTCGAGAGTAGTACTAGGATGGTGACCTCCTCGAAGTCCTCGTGTTGCACCCTCCCATTTTATTTCATATAATGTTTTTTAGTTGCATTTTCTCGACGTGGTGTAACTCATTCGTTATTTGCTTTGTGAAATAAATAATTTGAACGATATTTGGTCGAATTTGCATTTAAATTGAGGCTAATCGCGATAAGGGGCAGCCTTTATATGAATAGATTATGCAAGAGTTGATTAAAAGCGATACCAAAGACTAATGCAACCGGATCCCATCGTAACTCCGCAGCTTAAGCGCCCTTGGCGAGAGTAGTACTAGGATGGGTGACCTCCTCGAAGTCCTCGTGTTGCACCCTCCCATTTTATTTCATATAATGTTTTTTTAGTTGCATTTTCTCGACGTGGTGTAACTCATTCGTTATTTTCGTTTTGTGAAATAAATAATTTAGAACGATATTCTATTCGAATTTGCATTTAAATTCGAGGCGCAAGTGCGATAAGGGCACCTTTATATGAATAGATTGCAAGAGTTGACGGAAAGCGATCATACCAAAGACTAATGCACCGGATCCCATCGTAACTCCGCAGCTAACCGTGCTTGGGCGAGAGTAGTACTAGGATGGTGACCTCCGAAGTCCTCGTGTTGCACCCTCCCATTTTATTTCATATAATTTTTTTAGTTGCATTTTCTCGACGTGGTAACTCAATCGTTATTTTCGCTTTGTGAAATAAATAATTTGAACGATATTTGGTCGAATTTGCATTTAAATTCGAGGCGCAATTGCGATAAGGCGCACTTTTATATGAATAGATTATGCAAGAGTTGACGGTGCGATCATACCAAAGACTAATGCACCGGATCCCATCGTAACTCCACAGCTAAGCTGTTTGGGCGAGTAGTACTAGGATGGGTGACCTCCTCGAAGTCCTCGTGTTGCACCCTCCCATTTTATTTCATATAATGTTTTTTTAGTTGCATTTTCTCGACGTGGTGTAACTCATTCGTTATTTTCATTGTGTGAAATAAATAATTTGAAACGATATTTGCTCGAATTTGCATTTAAATTCGAGGCGCAAATCATGATAAGGGCACTTTTATATGAATAGATTGTGCAAGAGTTGACGGTGCGATCATACCAAAGACTAATGCACCGGATCCCATCGTAACTCCGCAGCTAAGCGTGCTTACGAGAGTAGTACTAGGATGGGTGACCTCCTGGAAGTCCTCGTGTTGCACCCCTCCCATTTTATTTCATATAATGTTTTTTTTAGTTGCATTTTCTCGACGTGGTGTAACTCATTCGTTATTTTCGTTTTGTGAAATAAATAATTTGAACGATATTTGCTCTAATTTGCATTTAAATTCGAGGCGCAAGTGCGATAAGGGCATCCTTTATATGAATAGATTGTGCAAGAGTTGACGGGTGCGATCATACCAAAGACTAATGCACCGGATCCCATCGTAACTCGCAGCTAAGCGTGCTTGGGCGAGAGTAGTACTAGGATGGGTGACCTCCTCGAAGTCCTCGTGTTGCACCCTCCCATTTTATTTCATATAATGTTTTTTTAGTTGCATTTTCTCGACGTGGTGTAAGTCATTCGTTATTTTCGCTTTGTGAAATAAACAATTTGAACGATATTTGGTCGAATTTGCATTTAAATTCGAGGCTAATCGCGATAAGGGGCGCCTTTATATGAATAGATTGCGCAAGAGTTGACGGCAAGCGATCATACCAAAGACTAATGCACCGGATCCCATCGTAACTCCGCAGCTAAGCGTGCTTGCGAGAGTAGTACTAGGATGGGTGACCTCCTGGAAGTCCTCGTGTTGCACCCTCCCATTTTATTTCATATAATGTTTTTTTAGTTGCATTTTCTCGACGTGTAACTCATTCGTTATTTTCGCTTTTGTGAAATAAATAATTTGAACGATATTCGTCCTAATTTGCATTTAAATTCGAGGCGCATGCGATAAGGGCACTTTTATATGAATAGATTGCGCAAGAGTTGATTTAAAAGCGATCATACCAAAGACTAATGCACCGGATCCCATCGTAACTCCGCAGCTTAAGCGTGCTTGGGCGAGAGTAGTACTAGGATGGTGACCTCCGAAGTCCTCGTGTTGCACCCTCCCATTTTATTTCATATAATGTTTTTTTAGTTGCATTTTCTCGACGTGGTGTAACTCATTCGTTATTTTCGCTTTGTGAAATAAATAATTTGAAACGATATTTGGTCGAATTTGCATTTAAATTCGAGGCTAAAGTGCGATAAGGGGCCCTTTATATGAATAGATTGCAAGAGTTGATTTGGTGCGATCATACCAAAGACTAATGCACCGGATCCCATCGTAACTCCGCAGCTAACCGTTTGGGCGAGAGTAGTACTAGGATGGGTGACCTCCGGAAGTCCTCGTGTTGCACCCTCCCATTTTATTTCATATAATTTTTTTTAGTTGCATTTTCTCGACGTGGTGTAACTCATTCGTTATTTATGCTTGTGAAATAAATAATTTGAAACGATATTTGGTCGAATTTGCATTTAAATTCGAGGCGCAATCGCGATAAGGGCACTTTTATATGAATAGATTATGCAAGAGTTGACGGTGCGATCATACCAAAGACTAATGCACCGGATCCCATCGTAACTCCGCAGCTTAAGCGTGTTGGGCGAGAGTAGTACTAGGATGGGTGACCTCCTCGAAGTCCTCGTGTTGCACCCTCCCATTTTATTTCATATAATGTTTTTTTAGTTGCATTTTCTCGACGTGGTGTAACTCATTCGTTATTTTCATGTGTGAAATAAATAATTTGAACGATATTTGGTCGAATTTGCATTTAAATTCGAGGCGAATCGCGATAAGGGCAGCCTTTTTATATGAATAGATTGTGCAAGAGTTGACGGCGCGATCATACCAAAGACTAATGCACCGGATCCCATCGTAACTCCGCAGCTTAAGCGTGTTTGGGCGAGAGTAGTACTAGGATGGGTGACCTCCGGAAGTCCTCGTGTTGCACCCTCCCATTTTATTTCATATAATGTTTTTTAGTTGCATTTTCTCGACGTGGTGTAACTCATTCGTTATTTTCGCTTTTGTGAAATAAATAATTTGAACGATATTTGGTCGAATTTGCATTTAAATTCGAGGCGCAAGTGCGATAAGGGCAAACTTTTATATGAATAGATTGCGCAAGAGTTGATTGCAAGCGATCATACCAAAGACTAATGCACCGGATCCCATCGTAACTCCGCAGCTTAAGCGTGTTTGGGCGAGAGTAGTACTAGGATGGGTGACCTCTCGAAGTCCTCGTGTTGCACCCTCCCATTTTATTTCATATAATGTTTTTTTAGTTGCATTTTCTCGACGTGGTGTAACTCATTCGTTATTTATGCTTTGTGAAATAAACAATTTGAAACGATATTTGGTCGAATTTGCATTTAAATTCGAGGCGCAAGTGCGATAAGGGCAACCTTTATATGAATAGATTATGCAAGAGTTGATTTGCAAGATCATACCAAAGACTAATGCACCGGATCCCATCGTAACTCCGCAGCTTAAGCGTGCTTGGGCGAGAGTAGTACTAGGATGGTGACCTCCTCGAAGTCCTCGTGTTGCACCCTCCCATTTTATTTCATATAATGTTTTTTAGTTGCATTTTCTCGACGTGGTGTAACTCATTCGTTATTTTCGCTTTGTGAAATAAATAATTTGAACGATATTCGTGGTCTAATTTGCATTTAAATTCGAGGCGCATCATGATAAGGGCGCCTTTATATGAATAGATTGCGCAAGAGTTGACGGTGCGATCATACCAAAGACTAATGCACCGGATCCCATCGTAACTCCGCAGCTAAGCGTGCTTGGGCGAGAGTAGTACTAGGATGGTGACCTCCGAAGTCCTCGTGTTGCACCCTCCCATTTTATTTCATATAATGTTTTTTAGTTGCATTTTCTCGACGTGGTGTAACTCATTCGTTATTTTCGCTTTGTGAAATAAACAATTTGAAACGATATTTGGTCGAATTTGCATTTAAATTCGAGGCTAAATGCGATAAGGGGCACTTTTATATGAATAGATTGCGCAAGAGTTGACGGTGCGATCATACCAAAGACTAATGCACCGGATCCCATCGTAACTCCGCAGCTAAGCGTGTTTGGGCGAGAGTAGTACTAGGATGGGTGACCTCCGGGAAGTCCTCGTGTTGCACCCTCCCATTTTATTTCATATAATGTTTTTTTAGTTGCATTTTCTCGACGTGGTGTAACTCATTCGTTATTTGCGCTTTTGTGAAATAAACAATTTGAACGATATTTGGTCGAATTTGCATTTAAATTCGAGGCGAATCGCGATAAGGGCGCCTTTATATGAATAGATTATGCAAGAGTTGACGGGTGCGATCATACCAAAGACTAATGCACCGGATCCCATCGTAACTCCGCAGCTAAGCGTGCTTGGGCGAGAGTAGTACTAGGATGGGTGACCTCCGGAAGTCCTCGTGTTGCACCCTCCCATTTTATTTCATATAATGTTTTTTTAGTTGCATTTTCTCGACGTGGTGTAACTCATTCGTTATTTTCGCTTTGTGAAATAAATAATTTGAACGATATTTGCTCGAATTTGCATTTAAATTCGAGGCGCAAGTCGCGATAAGGGCATCCTTTATATGAATAGATTGTGCAAGAGTTGATTTGCAAGCGATCATACCAAAGACTAATGCACCGGATCCCATCGTAACTCCGCAGCTAAGCGTGCTTGGGCGAGAGTAGTACTAGGATGGGTGACCTCCTGAAGTCCTCGTGTTGCACCCTCCCATTTTATTTCATATAATGTTTTTTTAGTTGCATTTTCTCGACGTGGTGTAACTCATTCGTTATTTTCGCTTTGTGAAATAAACAATTTGAACGATATTTGGTCGAATTTGCATTTAAATTCGAGGCGAATCGCGATAAGGGCACCTTTATATGAATAGATTATGCAAGAGTTGACGGAAGCGATCATACCAAAGACTAATGCACCGGATCCCATCAGAACTCCGCAGTTAAGCGTGCTTGGGCGAGAGTAGTACTAGGATGGGTGACCTCCTGGGAAGTCCTCGTGTTGCACCCCTCCCATTTTATTTCATATAATGTTTTTTTTAGTTGCATTTTCTCGACGTGGTGTAACTCATTCGTTATTTTCATTTTGTGAAATAAATAATTTGGAACGATATTCGGGGTCGAATTTGCATTTAAATTCGAGGCGCAAGTGCGATCAGGGGCAGCCTTTATATGAATAGATTGCGCAAGAGTTGACGGGTGCGATCATACCAGCACTAATGCACCGGATCCCATCAGAACTCCGCAGTTAAGCGTGCTTGGTCGAGAGTAGTACTAGGATGGGTGACCTCTTGGGAAGTCCTCGTGTTGCACCCCTCCTATTTTATTTCATATAATGTTTTTTTAGTTGCATTTTCTCGACGTGGTGTAACTCATTCGTTATTTATGCTTTGTGAAATAAATAATTTGAAACGATATTTGGTCGAATTTGCATTTAAATTGAGGCGAATCGCGATAAGGGCGCCTTTATATGAATAGATTATGCAAGAGTTGACGGGTGCGATCATACCAAAGACTAATGCACCGGATCCCATCGTAACTCCGCAGCTAAGCGCAAGCTTGGGCGAGAGTAGTACTAGGATGGGTGACCTCGAAGTCCTCGTGTTGCACCCTCCCATTTTATTTCATATAATGTTTTTTTAGTTGCATTTTCTCGACGTGGTGTAACTCATTCGTTATTTTCGCTTTGTGAAATAAATAATTTGAAACGATATTTGGTCGAATTTGCATTTAAATTCGAGGCGCAATCGCGATAAGGGCAGCCTTTTATATGAATAGATTGCGCAAGAGTTGACGGGGTGCGATCATACCAAAGACTAATGCACCGGATCCCATCGTAACTCCGCAGCTAACCGTGTTTGGGCGAGAGTAGTACTAGGATGGGTGACCTCCTGGGAAGTCCTCGTGTTGCACCCCTCCCATTTTATTTCATATAATTTTTTTAGTTGCATTTTCTCGACGTGGTGTAACTCAATCGTTATTTGCGTTTTGTGAAATAAACAATTTGAAACGATATTTTGGTCGAATTTGCATTTAAATTCGAGGCTAAATCGCGATAAGGGGCAGCTTTTATATGAATAGATTATGCAAGAGTTGACGGGTGCGATCATACCAAAGACTAATGCACCGGATCCCATCGTAACTCCGCAGCTAAGCTGCTTGGGCGAGAGTAGTACTAGGATGGGTGACCTCCGAAGTCCTCGTGTTGCACCCTCCCATTTTATTTCATATAATGTTTTTTTAGTTGCATTTTCTCGACGTGGTGTAACTCATTCGTTATTTTCGCTTTTGTGAAATAAATAATTTGAACGATATTTGCTCGAATTTGCATTTAAATTCGAGGCTAATCGCGATAAGGGCGCCTTTTATATGAATAGATTGCGCAAGAGTTGATTTGGTGCGATCATACCAAAGACTAATGCACCGGATCCCATCGTAACTCCGCAGCTTAAGCGTGTTGGGCGAGAGTAGTACTAGGATGGGTGACCTCCGGAAGTCCTCGTGTTGCACCCTCCCATTTTATTTCATATAATGTTTTTTTAGTTGCATTTTCTCGACGTGGTGTAACTCATTCGTTATTTTCGCTTTGTGAAATAAATAATTTGAACGATATTTGCTCGAATTTGCATTTAAATTCGAGGCGAATCGCGATAAGGGCACCTTTATATGAATAGATTGCAAGAGTTGATTTGCGATCATACCAAAGACTAATGCACCGGATCCCATCGTAACTCCGCAGCTAAGCGTGCTTAAGGCGAGAGTAGTACTAGGATGGGTGACCTCCGGAAGTCCTCGTTGCACCCTCCCATTTTATTTCATATAATGTTTTTTTAGTTGCATTTTCTCGACGTGGTGTAACTCATTCGTTATTTTCGCTTGTGAAATAAATAATTTGAAACGATATTTGGTCGAATTTGCATTTAAATTCGAGGCGAATCGCGATAAGGGCATCCTTTATATGAATAGATTGTGCAAGAGTTGATTTGCGCGATCATACCAAAGACTAATGCACCGGATCCCATCGTAACTCCGCAGCTAAAGCGTGCTTGGGCGAGAGTAGTACTAGGATGGGTGACCTCCGAAGTCCTCGTGTTGCACCCTCCCATTTTATTTCATATAATGTTTTTTTAGTTGCATTTTCTCGACGTGGTGTAACTCATTCGTTATTTTCGCTTTGTGAAATAAATAATTTGAACGATATTTGGTCGAATTTGCATTTAAATTCGAGGCGCAATCGCGATAAGGGCACCTTTATATGAATAGATTATGCAAGAGTTGATTTGAAGCGATCATACCAAAGACTAATGCACCGGATCCCATCGTAACTCCAGCTAAACGCCTTGGGCGAGAGTAGTACTAGGATGGGTGACCTCCGAAGTCCTCGTGTTGCACCCTCCCATTTTATTTCATATAATGTTTTTTTAGTTGCATTTTCTCGACGTGGTGTAACTCATTCGTTATTTATGCTTTGTGAAATAAACAATTTGAAACGATATTTGGTCGAATTTGCATTTAAATTCGAGGCGCAAGTGCGATAAGGGCAACCTTTATATGAATAGATTATGCAAGAGTTGACGGGTGCGATCATACCAAAGACTAATGCACCGGATCCCATCGTAACTCCGCAGCTAAGCGTGTTTGGGCGAGAGTAGTACTAGGATGGGTGACCTCCTCGAAGTCCTCGTGTTGCACCCTCCCATTTTATTTCATATAATGTTTTTTTAGTTGCATTTTCTCGACGTGGTGTAACTCATTCGTTATTTTCGCTTTTGTGAAATAAATAATTTGAACGATATTTGGTCGAATTTGCATTTAAATTCGAGGCGCAAGTGCGATAAGGGCAGCCTTTATATGAATAGATTGCGCAAGAGTTGACGGGTGCGATCATACCAAAGACTAATGCACCGGATCCCATCGTAACTCCGCAGCTTAAGCGTGTTTGGGCGAGAGTAGTACTAGGATGGGTGACCTCCTGGAAGTCCTCGTGTTGCACCCTCCCATTTTATTTCATATAATGTTTTTTTAGTTGCATTTTCTCGACGTGGTGTAACTCATTCGTTATTTTCGCTTTTGTGAAATAAATAATTTGAAACGATATTTGGTCGAATTTGCATTTAAATTCGAGGCTAAGTGCGATAAGGGGCACTTTATATGAATAGATTAAGCAAGAGTTGACGGGTGCGATCATACCAAAGACTAATGCACCGGATCCCATCGTAACTCCGCAGCTAAGCGTGCTTGGGCGAGAGTAGTACTAGGATGGGTGACCTCCGAAGTCCTCGTGTTGCACCCTCCCATTTTATTTCATATAATGTTTTTTAGTTGCATTTTCTCGACGTGGTGTAACTCATTCGTTATTTATGCTTTGTGAAATAAACAATTTGAAACGATATTTGGTCGAATTTGCATTTAAATTCGAGGCGAATCGCGATAAGGGCAGCCTTTATATGAATAGATTATGCAAGAGTTGACGGGTGCGATCATACCAAAGACTAATGCACCGGATCCCATCGTAACTCCGCAGCTAAGCGTGCTTGGGCGAGAGTAGTACTAGGATGGTGACCTCCGGAAGTCCTCGTGTTGCACCCTCCCATTTTATTTCATATAATGTTTTTTTAGTTGCATTTTCTCGACGTGGTGTAACTCATTCGTTATTTTCGCTTTTGTGAAATAAATAATTTGAACGATATTTGGTCGAATTTGCATTTAAATTCGAGGCGCAAGTACGATAAGGGGCATCCTTTATATGAATAGATTGTGCAAGAGTTGACGGGTGCGATCATACCAAAGACTAATGCACCGGATCCCATCGTAACTCCGCAGCTAAGCGTGCTTGGGCGAGAGTAGTACTAGGATGGGTGACCTCGAAGTCCTCGTGTTGCACCCTCCCATTTTATTTCATATAATGTTTTTTTAGTTGCATTTTCTCGACGTGGTGTAACTCATTCGTTATTTTCGCTTTGTGAAATAAACAATTTGAAACGATATTTGGTCGAATTTGCATTTAAATTCGAGGCGCAATCGCGATAAGGGCAACCTTTATATGAATAGATTATGCAAGAGTTGACGGGTGCGATCATACCAAAGACTAATGCACCGGATCCCATCAGAACTCCGCAGTTAAGCGTGCTTGGGCGAGAGTAGTACTAGGATGGGTGACCTTCTGGGAAGTCCTCGTGTTGCACCCCTCCCATTTTATTTCATATAATGTTTTTTTAGTTGCATTTTCTCGACGTGGTGTAAGTCATTCGTTATTTTCGTTTTGTGAAATAAACAATTTGAAACGATATTTGGTCGAATTTGCATTTAAATTCGAGGCGCAAGTGCGATAAGGGCAAATTTTTATATGAATAGATTGCGCAAGAGTTGACGGGTGCGATCATACCAAAGACTAATGCACCGGATCCCATCGTAACTCCGCAGCTAAGCGTGCTTGGGCGAGAGTAGTACTAGGATGGGTGACCTCGAAGTCCTCGTGTTGCACCCTCCCATTTTATTTCATATAATGTTTTTTTAGTTGCATTTTCTCGACGTGGTGTAACTCATTCGTTATTTGCGCTTTGTGAAATAAATAATTTGAAACGATATTTGGTCGAATTTGCATTTAAATTCGAGGCGAATCGCGATAAGGGCGCCTTTATATGAATAGATTGCGCAAGAGTTGACGGGTGCGATCATACCAAAGACTAATGCACCGGATCCCATCGTAACTCCGCAGCTAAGCGTGCTTGGGCGAGAGTAGTACTAGGATGGGTGACCTCCTCGAAGTCCTCGTGTTGCACCCTCCCATTTTATTTCATATAATGTTTTTTAGTTGCATTTTCTCGACGTGGTGTAACTCATTCGTTATTTTCGCTTTGTGAAATAAATAATTTGAACGATATTTGGTCTAATTTGCATTTAAATTCGAGGCGCAAGTGCGATAAGGGCAGCCTTTATATGAATAGATTGCGCAAGAGTTGACGGTGCGATCATACCAAAGACTAATGCACCGGATCCCATCGTAACTCCGCAGCTAAGCGTGTTTGGGCGAGAGTAGTACTAGGATGGGTGACCTCCTCGAAGTCCTCGTGTTGCACCCTCCCATTTTATTTCATATAATGTTTTTTTAGTTGCATTTTCTCGACGTGGTGTAACTCATTCGTTATTTATGCTTTGTGAAATAAACAATTTGAAACGATATTTGGTCTAATTTGCATTTAAATTCGAGGCTAAATCGCGATAAGGGCACCTTTTATATGAATAGATTATGCAAGAGTTGACGGGTGCGATCATACCAAAGACTAATGCACCGGATCCCATCGTAACTCCGCAGCTAAGCGCAAGCTTGGGCGAGAGTAGTACTAGGATGGGTGACCTCCGGAAGTCCTCGTGTTGCACCCTCCCATTTTATTTCATATAATGTTTTTTTAGTTGCATTTTCTCGACGTGGTGTAACTCATTCGTTATTTTCGCTTTTGTGAAATAAATAATTTGAAACGATATTTGGTCGAATTTGCATTTAAATTCGAGGCTAAATCGCGATAAGGGCACTTTATATGAATAGATTGCGCAAGAGTTGATTTGGTGCGATCATACCAAAGACTAATGCACCGGATCCCATCGTAACTCCGCAGCTAAGCGTGTTTGGGCGAGAGTAGTACTAGGATGGGTGACCTCCTCGAAGTCCTCGTGTTGCACCCTCCCATTTTATTTCATATAATGTTTTTTTAGTTGCATTTTCTCGACGTGGTGTAACTCATTCGTTATTTTCGCTTTGTGAAATAAATAATTTGAACGATATTTGGTCGAATTTGCATTTAAATTCGAGGCGAAGTCGCGATAAGGCATCCTTTATATGAATAGATTGTGCAAGAGTTGACGGTGCGATCATACCAAAGACTAATGCACCGGATCCCATCGTAACTCCGCAGCTAAGCGTGCTTGGGCGAGAGTAGTACTAGGATGGGTGACCTCCTCGAAGTCCTCGTGTTGCACCCTCCCATTTTATTTCATATAATGTTTTTTTAGTTGCATTTTCTCGACGTGGTGTAACTCATTCGTTATTTTCGCTTTGTGAAATAAACAATTTGAAACGATATTTGGTCGAATTTGCATTTAAATTCGAGGCGCAATCGCGATAAGGGCGCCTTTATATGAATAGATTACGCAAGAGTTGACGGGTGCGATCATACCAAAGACTAATGCACCGGATCCCATCGTAACTCCGCAGCTTAAGCGTGTTTGGGCGAGAGTAGTACTAGGATGGGTGACCTCCTCGAAGTCCTCGTGTTGCACCCTCCCATTTTATTTCATATAATGTTTTTTAGTTGCATTTTCTCGACGTGGTGTAACTCATTCGTTATTTTCATTTTGTGAAATAAATAATTTGAAACGATATTTGGTCGAATTTGCATTTAAATTGAGGCGCAAGTGCGATAAGGGCCTTTTTATATGAATAGATTGCGCAAGAGTTGATTTGGTGCGATCATACCAAAGACTAATGCACCGGATCCCATCGTAACTCCGCATTTAAGCTGCTTGGTCGAGAGTAGTACTAGGATGGGTGACCTCTGGAAGTCCTCGTGTTGCACCCTCCCATTTTATTTCATATAATGTTTTTTAGTTGCATTTTCTCGACGTGGTGTAACTCATTCGTTATTTGCGCTTTGTGAAATAAATAATTTGAAACGATATTTGGTCGAATTTGCATTTAAATTCGAGGCTAAATCGCGATAAGGGCAGCCTTTATATGAATAGATTATGCAAGAGTTGACGGTGCGATCATACCAAAGACTAATGCACCGGATCCCATCGTAACTCCGCAGCTTAAGCGCCCTTGGGCGAGAGTAGTACTAGGATGGTGACCTCCGAAGTCCTCGTGTTGCACCCTCCCATTTTATTTCATATAATGTTTTTTTAGTTGCATTTTCTCGACGTGGTGTAACTCATTCGTTATTTTCGCTTTTGTGAAATAAATAATTTGAACGATATTTGGTCTAATTTGCATTTAAATTCGAGGCGAATCGCGATAAGGGCGCCTTTTATATGAATAGAT
This sequence comes from Gossypium raimondii, assembly GCF_025698545.1. Taxonomy (NCBI): domain Eukaryota; kingdom Viridiplantae; phylum Streptophyta; class Magnoliopsida; order Malvales; family Malvaceae; genus Gossypium; species Gossypium raimondii. The sequence goes on along the minus strand of NW_026291216.1, from coordinate 4,930 downwards.
TGCGCAAGAGTTGACGGTGCGATCATACCAAAGACTAATGCACCGGATCCCATCGTAACTCCGCAGCTAAGCTGCTTTGGGCGAGAGTAGTACTAGGATGGGTGACCTCCTCGAAGTCCTCGTGTTGCACCCTCCCATTTTATTTCATATAATGTTTTTTTAGTTGCATTTTCTCGACGTGGTGTAACTCATTCGTTATTTTCGCTTTGTGAAATAAATAATTTGAAACGATATTTGGTCGAATTTGCATTTAAATTCGAGGCGCAAGTCGCGATAAGGGCAGCTTTTATATGAATAGATTGCGCAAGAGTTGACGGTGCGATCATACCAAAGACTAATGCACCGGATCCCATCGTAACTCCGCAGCTAAGCGCAAGCTTGGCTTAGCGAGAGTAGTACTAGGATGGGTGACCTCCGGAAGTCCTCGTGTTGCACCCTCCCATTTTATTTCATATAATGTTTTTTTAGTTGCATTTTCTCGACGTGGTGTAACTCATTCGTTATTTGCGCTTGTGAAATAAACAATTTGAACGATATTTGGTCGAATTTGCATTTAAATTCGAGGCGCAATCGCGATAAGGGCAGCCTTTATATGAATAGATTGTGCAAGAGTTGATTTGTGCGATCATACCAAAGACTAATGCACCGGATCCCATCGTAACTCCGCAGCTAAGCGTGCTTGGGCGAGAGTAGTACTAGGATGGGTGACCTCTCGAAGTCCTCGTGTTGCACCCCTCCCATTTTATTTCATATAATGTTTTTTTTAGTTGCATTTTCTCGACGTGGTGTAACTCATTCGTTATTTTCGCCAGTGAAATAAATAATTTGAAACGATATTTGGTCGAATTTGCATTTAAATTCGAGGCGCAATCGCGATAAGGGCATCTTTTATATGAATAGATTGTGCAAGAGTTGACGGTGCGATCATACCAAAGACTAATGCACCGGATCCCATCGTAACTCCGCAGCTAAGCGTGCTTGGGCGAGTAGTACTAGGATGGTGACCTCCGAAGTCCTCGTGTTGCACCCTCCCATTTTATTTCATATAATGTTTTTTAGTTGCATTTTCTCGACGTGGTGTAACTCATTCGTTATTTTCGCTTTGTGAAATAAACAATTTGAAACGATATTTGGTCGAATTTGCATTTAAATTGAGGCGCAATCGCGATAAGGGCATTTTTATATGAATAGATTGTGCAAGAGTTGACGGGTGCGATCATACCAGCACTAATGCACCGGATCCCATCAGAACTCCGCAGTTAAGCGTGCTTGGGCGAGAGTAGTACTAGGATGGGTGACCTCCTGGGATGTCCTGGTGTTGCACCCCTCCCATTTTATTTCATATAATGTTTTTTTTAGTTGCATTTTCTCGACGCGGTGTAACTCATTCGTTATTTTCATTTTGTGAAATAAATAATTTGGAACGATATTCGGGGTCGATTTTGCATTTAAATTCGAGGCGCAAGTGCGATAAGGGCACACCTTTATATGAATAGATTATGCAAGAGTTGACGGGTGCGATCATACCAAAGACTAATGCACCGGATCCCATCGTAACTCCGCAGCTTAAGCGTGCTTGGGCGAGAGTAGTACTAGGATGGGTGACCTCCGAAGTCCTCGTGTTGCACCCTCCCATTTTATTTCATATAATGTTTTTTTAGTTGCATTTTCTCGACGTGGTGTAACTCATTCGTTATTTATGCTTTGTGAAATAAATAATTTGAAACGATATTTGGTCTAATTTGCATTTAAATTCGAGGCGAATCGCGATAAGGGCAGCCTTTATATGAATAGATTATGCAAGAGTTGACGGCAAGCGATCATACCAAAGACTAATGCACCGGATCCCATCGTAACTCCGCATTTAAGCGCCCTTGGGCGAGAGTAGTACTAGGATGGGTGACCCCCTGGGAAGTCCTCGTGTTGCACCCCTCCCATTTTATTTCATATAATTTTTTTTTAGTTGCATTTTCTCGACGTGGTGTAACTCATTCGTTATTTTCGTTTTGTGAAATAAATAATTTAGAACGATATTCGGTCGAATTTGCATTTAATTTCGAGGCGCAAGTGCGATCAGGGGCAGCTTTTATATGAATAGATTGCGCAAGAGTTGATTTAAAGCGATCATACCAAAGACTAATGCACCGGATCCCATCAGAACTCCGCAGCTAAGCGTGCTTGGGCGAGAGTAGTACTAGGATGGGTGACCTCCTGGGAAGTCCTCGTGTTGCACCCCTCCCATTTTATTTCATATAATTTTTTTTAGTTGCATTTTCTCGACGTGGTGTAACTCAATCGTTATTTTCGTTTTGTGAAATAAACAATTTGAAACGATATTTGGTCGAATTTGCATTTAAATTCGAGGCGCAACTGCGATAAGGGGCAGCCTTTATATGAATAGATTACGCAAGAGTTGACGGGTGCGATCATACCAGCACTAATGCACCGATCCCATCGTAACTCCGCAGTTAAGCGTGCTTGGGCGAGAGTAGTACTAGGATGGGTGACCTCCGGAAGTCCTCGTGTTGCACCCTCCCATTTTATTTCATATAATGTTTTTTTTAGTTGCATTTTCTCGACGTGGTGTAACTCATTCGTTATTTTCGCTAGTGAAATAAATAATTTGAACGATATTTGGTCGAATTTGCATTTAAATTCGAGGCTAATCGCGATAAGGGCAGCCTTTATATGAATAGATTATGCAAGAGTTGACGGGTGCGATCATACCAAAGACTAATGCACCGGATCCCATCGTAACTCCGCAGCTAAGCGTGCTTGGGCGAGAGTAGTACTAGGATGGGTGACCTCCTCGAAGTCCTCGTGTTGCACCCCTCCCATTTTATTTCATATAATGTTTTTTTTAGTTGCATTTTCTCGACGTGGTGTAACTCATTCGTTATTTTCGTTTTGTGAAATAAATAATTTTAACGATATTTGGTCGAATTTGCATTTAAATTCGAGGCTAATCGCGATAAGGGCAGCCTTTATATGAATAGATTATGCAAGAGTTGACGGGCGATCATACCAAAGACTAATGCACCGGATCCCATCAGAACTCCGCATTTAAGCGTGCTTGGGCGAGAGTAGTACTAGGATGGGTGACCTCCTGGGAAGTCCTCGTGTTGCACCCCTCCCATTTTATTTCATATAATGTTTTTTTTAGTTGCATTTTCTCGACGTGGTGTAACTCATTCGTTATTTTCGTTTTGTGAAATAAATAATTTGAACGATATTCGGTCGAATTTGCATTTAAATTCGAGGCGCAAGTGCGATCAGGGGCAGCCTTTATATGAATAGATTGCGCAAGAGTTGACGGTGCGATCATACCAAAGACTAATGCACCGGATCCCATCGTAACTCCGCAGCTAAGCGTGCTTGGGCGAGAGTAGTACTAGGATGGGTGACCTCCGGAAGTCCTCGTGTTGCACCCTCCCATTTTATTTCATATAATGTTTTTTTAGTTGCATTTTCTCGACGTGGTGTAACTCATTCGTTATTTGCGCTTTTGTGAAATAAACAATTTGAAACGATATTTGGTCTAATTTGCATTTAAATTCGAGGCGCAATGCTGATAAGGGCAACCTTTATATGAATAGATTGCGCAAGAGTTGTCGGGTGCGATCATACCAAAGACTAATGCACCGGATCCCATCGTAACTCCGCAGCTAAGCGTGTTTGGGCGAGAGTAGTACTAGGATGGTGACCTCCTGGAAGTCCTCGTGTTGCACCCTCCCATTTTATTTCATATAATGTTTTTTAGTTGCATTTTCTCGACGTGGTGTAACTCATTCGTTATTTTCGCTTTGTGAAATAAATAATTTGAAACGATATTTGGTCTAATTTGCATTTAAATTCGAGGCGAATCGCGATAAGGGCAGCCTTTATATGAATAGATTGCGCAAGAGTTGACGGGTGCGATCATACCAAAGACTAATGCACCGGATCCCATCGTAACTCCGCAGCTAATCGTGCTTGGGCGAGAGTAGTACTAGGATGGGTGACCTCCTCGAAGTCCTCGTGTTGCACCCTCCCATTTTATTTCATATAATGTTTTTTAGTTGCATTTTCTCGACGTGGTGTAACTCATTCGTTATTTTCGCTTTGTGAAATAAATAATTTGAAACGATATTTGGTCGAATTTGCATTTAAATTCGAGGCGAAGTGCGATAAGGGCACTTTTATATGAATAGATTACGCAAGAGTTGACGGAAAGCGATCATACCAAAGACTAATGCACCGGATCCCATCGTAACTCCAGCTTAAGCGTGCTTCAGCGAGAGTAGTACTAGGATGGGTGACCTCCTGGAAGTCCTCGTGTTGCACCCTCCCATTTTATTTCATATAATTTTTTTTTAGTTGCATTTTCTCGACGTGGTGTAACTCATTCGTTATTTTCGCTTTTGTGAAATAAACAATTTGAAACGATATTTGGTCGAATTTGCATTTAAATTCGAGGCGCAAGAATCATATAAGGGCACCTTTATATGAATAGATTACGCAAGAGTTGACGGTGCGATCATACCAAAGACTAATGCACCGGATCCCATCGTAACTCCGCAGCTAAGCCGCAGAGTAGTACTAAGATGGGTGACCTCCGAAGTCCTCGTGTTGCACCCTCCCATTTTATTTCATATAATGTTTTTTAGTTGCATTTTCTCGACGTGGTGTAACTCATTCGTTATTTGGCGCTTTTGTGAAATAAACAATTTGAAACGATATTTGGTCGAATTTGCATTTAAATTCGGCTAAATCGCGATAAGGGCAGCCTTTATATGAATAGATTATGCAAGAGTTGACGGTGCGATCATACCAAAGACTAATGCACCGGATCCCATCGTAACTCCGCAGCTTAAGCGTGCTTGGGCGAGAGTAGTACTAGGATGGTGACCTCTCGAAGTCCTCGTGTTGCACCCTCCCATTTTATTTCATA
>NW_026291215.1:0-147975 GCF_025698545.1 Gossypium raimondii | reverse complement strand
TTTATTTGGGCTTGTTTGTAATTTGGGCTTCGGGTTTTGGGCCAGTGTTTTGGTGGGTTGAGTTTTGTTTTTGTAATTAGGCCCTGGGCAAATTGGGCTTGTACAACTGCCCCTCTTTGCTCGTTGTCGTGTAACGAGAATAAAGCAAAGACTAAGAAAGGCCAATTTGCCCGGTCTCGCTGAGTCTTGACTTATTTTGGAGCTTCTCTTCTTCAAAGCTTTATTCTAGTCCACTGTGTCTTGTTGCTTCAATCCACTTTATTGCATTTCAGAAAGATCTGACTTGTAGCTTTAATATTCTTCGCAGCGACTTCAGGGGGATGAGATTCATGGTTTTAGTCGACTTCACTATAACATCAGGGAGATAAGACTTGTTGTGGTAGATTTAATCCGACCTACTGCAACTTCAGAGGTATAGAATTCATCATTTTAATCCACTCCACTGCAACTTTAGGAAGATAGGATTTGTGACTCTTCAATCTATTCCACTGCCAACCAGGGAGATATAATTACTAGCTTCAATGTACTCCACTGTAGTCACAGGGAGGTAAAATCTGCCATCTTCGATCTATTCCACTGATTAGGGAGATAAGATTTGAAATCTTCAATCTATTCCACTACCAACCAGGGAGATAGAATTGTTTAGGGAGATAGGACTGGATGCAATCTGCTCTACTGCAACTTTAGAGAGATAACGTCTTCCATCTCCAATCTGTTTAACTACGATATCGGAGAAATTAGATTCATCGTCGTAGCTTCAATCTATTTCATTACACCGCCAGAGAAGTAAGATTCGTTGTTGTAGCTTCAATCTATTTAGCCGTAATGTCGGGGAAACAAGATTCGCCGTTGTAGCTTCAATCTGTTCCGTTGCACCGCCTGGAAAGTAAGATTCACCATTGTAGCTTCAATCTTTTTAATTGCAATGTCAGGGAAATGAGATTCGCCGTCGTAGCTTCAATTTGTTCCGCTGCATCGCCTAGGAAGTAAGATCCACCGTTGTGGCCTCAATCTTTTAAATTGCAATGTCAGGGAAGCAATATTCACCATTGTAGCTTCAATCTGTTCCGCTACATTGCCTGGGAAGTAAGATTCGCCATTGTGGCTTTAATCTTTTAAATTGCAATGTAGGGGAAGTGAGATTCACCATCGTAGCTTCAATTTGTTCTGTTGCATCGCCTGGGAAGTAAGATTCGCCGTTGTGGCTTCAATCTTTTAAATTGCAATGTCGGGGAAGTGTGATTCACCATCGTAGCTTCAATCTGTTCCGTTGCACCGCCTGGGAAGTAAGATTCGTCGTTGTGGCTTCAATCTTTTAAATTGCAATGTCAGGGAAGTGAGATTCGCCGTTGTAGCTTCAATCTATTCTGCTGCATCGCCTGGGAAGTAAGATTCGCCGTTGTGGCTTTAATCTTTTAAATTGTAATGTCGGGGAAGCGAGATTCGCCGTTGTAGCTTCAATCTGTTCGGCTGCATCGCTTGGAAAGGTAAGATTCGCCGTTGTGGCCTCAATCTTTTAAATTGCAATGTCGGTGAAGTAAGATTCGCCGTCGTAGCTTCAATCTGTTCCGCTGCATCGCCTAAGAAGGTAAGATTCGCCGTTGTGGTCTTAATCTTTTAAATTGCAAACTATGGTATCTTCGATCTGCTTCGCTGTCATTACAGAAAGGTAAGATCTGGTATCTTCATTACTCTGTTCCCTGAGGAACATGACCTGTATAATCAATTTTATGAACCTATTTATGCCTAGTGATTAGGATAACGTGATCAGAATAAATCAAATGCTCTTAACTAGATGTGTATGAATGACATTTGAATGAATGCAGAATGTCATGAAAGTGATTCCTTAATGCTTAGGTTATCAACACGCAAAAGCTTATTAAGGTTTTATCACTGACGTGCTACAACGCCTTCTTGCTCGACTGGCATATCCAAAGAAACACTTAATCTGATTACCCCCCATTGTGAACGTCAAAGTTCAATCCACTGGAACATAAAGTTTGTACCATCAATCTCTCACTGTAACCCAAGGGTAGAAAGACCTGGCCTTTTCTCGATCCTTTGTTATCATAACAGAATATGAAACTCTTTGGTCTCCTACACCATTCCCAGGGTGTCATACCAAATGTTTATGCACAATTGCAAATTTTTTTCTCCGAGCAAATCTCTTCTCATCACTCGGTGATCATTGCTTGTTTGTTCATTGAAGCCTTGGCATCTTGTGATTTTGTTCAATCAATATTTGGACAAAAAAATCTGAAAGGATAGTATTTATTTAGACTCTTCCTTCTTAGATATTTCACCCTTTAAACTTGGTGTGTTCTAAACAATAGCCCTGCTTCTGGTTCCTATATTATTTAGAAACTCCTAGAGTAATATGCAAAACTTCCCTTGTGAAAGTATTATTAGTCCATTAATCATTATTCCAATGCAACATGCTTGAAAAAGATCATAACAATGGATGAACATAGATTTATTTGGGAGCATAGCTCGAAATAAATAAATTATCAAGAATAAAAGAGGAATTGATTGGAACATGTATCTTGAAAAAGAATGAAGTATTCCAAGAACAACAAATTTAATATATAAATAGTATGAGGGTTAGGTGCCCCAGATATCGCAAACTTTCTGAAGACCATTCTGAATTTGACATGTGTTTAAAAGATCTACAGGACTTTGTCGATGCCTCAAGATGTCGCCTACCCTTTCCTGTTGATTTAGGTATAGCAATGCCGACACATGCCCCTATCTGATCAAAATTTGAGCTGCTCTAATCAGCTCATGCCCCATTCTGATCAATATTTGAGCCGCCCTTTTCGGGTTTTCAACTCAAATCCCTTTTGGCCTAAGGTGCCCTTTGCGGGTTTTCCCTTTAGCCTCTCCATTTTTACTTTTTCATTTTTTTCATTCATTTTTTTGACTCAAAATGCCCTTTGTAAGTTTTCACCTTGGTCCTTCCTCCTTCTTCAGGCGAGGTAATTCTTGACTGAATCTGAGTTTACAAGATTTGTAATCATACTCAAAATCAGTGCTCTTCTAAAAAGGTCTCCATTACAACATAGGGACATTCACGGTTTGGCATTCATTTCCCTCTATAATCTTTTCAAAGGATCTTTTTCAACATCTAGCCCTCTCAGGGAATTCTCTGAGATGACCCTGTTCATTATGGGCTCGTATCATTTGTTTCTGATACATCTGACCCTGATGAATAGCTTTTAACCATTTTCCTAGGTCCAACTAATCACATTGTGATTAGATCCTTCCAACTCTAATTCTCGGAGAGAGGGTATTTCAATAGGTAAAACTACCTCAATCCCATAGCCCAAAGAGAAAAACGTTGCTCTGATAGAAATCTTGATAGATGTTCGGCAAGCAAGGAGGGCAAATGGTGATTTCTCATGCCAGTCCTTGTAAGTCTCAGTCATTTTTCTTCGATTTTCTTGATGTTCACCTCCAGGCAACGAGTCGTGGTGTCTGCTTCTGAATTTATTTCAGACCTCAGCTATTGTGCTATTGTCCAATTCCAATACCATCTTCTCTGAAATTCTATATAAGCATATGATGATATTGGCGTATGAGGCGGCCTATAATGATCTTCAAAAATGAAGCAATGCCCATTAGAAGTCTTCGATAATGGTAATGTCTATGCCCCATTTTGCTCAAAATTTGAGTCGCCCTTTTCGAGTTTTCAATTCAAAACCACATTTGGTCACAAAGCGCCCTTTGCAGGTTTTTGTCTTGGCTTCTCCTTTTTCTTTTTTCATTTCGTTTGTTATTTTGATTTTAATTTTGATTTCCCTTTTTTTTTGCCTCCAACACATTATTCACTTTGGGGTGACATGATGTTAATCTTAGACTGCCAATTTCTGATATCGTGCTATTGTTCAAATTTGGTGTATTGTCAGATATGATCCTCTTTGGCGTTCCATATTGAAATATACGTTTTCAAGGATTTGCTGACTGTCGACTTCGTGACATTGGCATATGAAGCAACTTCCACGCATTTAGTAAAGTAATCGACGACTACAAAAATGAATTGTTGACCGCCAGAAACTTTTAGCACGATCGGCTCAATAACATCTATGCCCCACATAGGGAGAAGTCATGGATTCTATTGATTCTTTTGTAAGGTAGGATCTTATTTCCATCTTGTTCTACCATCCTCAATAAGTCCGGAGATAGGCTACAATCTATGTCATCTTCAAAGTCATGAGATCCCTCTAAACACATGTCTCACTCAAAAGGAGATTCTGAGTCTGTAGCAGCGTCACTCATGTCATTGATATCTGGGGACCTATTGTAGGTACAAGAGAATATATAAAGAATGTATGAATTTAAGAATAATTATCTGTACACTATGATTATGAATGAATGAATGAATGATTTGGAAGAAAGAATAAAAGAATAAAAATAATTATTCATAAAGAATGAAAGAATATTGGCTCAAAAATGATCGCAAAGATGCATTTCATTAAAATAACGACGTTTAGACATGACCCTATTTCAAAAAAGAGTTCTTATTGCTTCTAGGCTAAAAGCAACAAGTTTGTTCTGAATATTACTCTAAGTAGGCTCTAAATACTACAGAGACTTCTTTCACAAGCTAATTGCTTAGAACACTCCAGATTTATAAGGGCAGATATCTAACAAGGTCTTTCTTCATTCGTGTCTTCATATATGTCATTGGTGTGAACACTTGCCAACATTGTGTGTATGTTTTTTCCTCTTTAATTTCCTTATAGTCCATCATGCCTGGAACCAAGACCTTGAATTTTACACTCTCTTGAGTCTCGCACCCCTTCTCGTGATGGAACTCACAACGGTTCCTTGTCTTTCCTTGGTTTCCTCCTGAATCAGAAATACCTAATCCCCTTCCTGCCTTCATGTCTACCCCATTATCAATATGATTGGCTAGTGGTTTTTCCGCGCTAGATGGGTCATCAAATCTGACAACATCCATGTTAATGAGTTTTTCAACCAGTTTCTTGAAGGTAATGCAATTCTCTATTGAATGCCCCGTAATTCCCACATGGTAGTCGCATTGGACGTTCATGTCATACCATTTGGGATACGGAGGTTTTATGGGTTCTAAGTAATGAGGAGCAACAACATGCGCATCGAACAAGCTTTGATACAGCTCTTTATATGACATCGAAATTGGTGTGAACTGGAGCTTCTCAGTACCTGGTTTCACTCCAGAGTCTTGCTTTAAAGGACTCTGATGTCTGATGGTTTCTGTCTTAGGTTGGCCCACAGTGATGGGTTTTGAGTGGCTCTTGTTGTATCTGTTTGGATTATCCCCTTTATTCCCCTTCTTCCTTAGGGCCTTTATAGTATCTGGGTACTCTGCCCTCACTTGTTTCATTTCTACTAGATCAACACGAGCGACAAGATTAGCTAAATTGTTCCTCAGATTGAATCTTAGGCCTGTCAGGCAATTCATTGGTGTCGATGTACCAGTCTGATATTGTTGGGATCTGATAGTAAAGAGTGCCCCTTGTGGACGCCCATCTGGCTGGACCTGGGCACTTATCGGAATACAAACTGGGGAATAGGCAAGATCCTCATTATCAACCCTAAAGTGGACCATCGAGTCTTTCTTCTTTTCTGACTCTCCAGCTAGCAGTCGGTTGAACTAGCTCATCATAGCCCTCTGCAATTCTAGCATTTGATCTCTCATTTCCTGTTGAAATTTGGTCAATTGCTCTTGCATCTGTATTTGCATTCGCTCTAATTTCTCCAACCTTTGTTCCATTTTCTCTAGTCTTTGATTGGATACCGTAAGGGTGTTAGGTTGACTAGATGAAATAAACTTATTCAATTAGACTCTTTTAATGGATTTTAATGCATGTAATGTCATGTAATGCAAATGCATGAAATGAATGCCTAAAAAGACGTTGAATCTGATTCAATTACATTTAGAAAACTTTTCTGGAAAGCAAATTCCTTTACATAAAGAAGATGCATGTACGGCTTCGCCCTTATATTCCAAGAGAAAACATTGATCTTTTTCTTCATTCGCATGTTTGAGATAATCTCGCCAATTCCCAATAGATGCCACTGCTAGCTCCTTTTCTTGATCTTGGTCGCGATCCATCATCTGCCTATCTTCATAAAGCTCGTCAGCTTCTTCAAGGGAGTTGAAACGTCGATGGCCCTTAGACAATCGCCTTGAATCCTCAGGCCACGAAGCAAGGTCACGAACTCTTCAATCGCCGATCTTGTGTTTCTCAGAATATATTCAGACAGCCATATTGTTTTCCACTTTATCAAGGAATCCGTTTTCGATGACAAGCTTTCTAAGTTAGTAATCAAACTTGAATCAATATCTCTTTCCTAAGATGCAAATGCAATGCAATCAAAACAAAACAAGAGGGGTTAGTAGAAAACAAAAGCAAGCAAGGAAAACAAAAGTACCTAGTCGGGTACCATTAGGGGTTTGGAGTGGCTCTACCTAGGATGGGTCCCTAAGGTCTTCTACATGTAGTTTGGCTCTAAAGTAAGGGTGCCCGAACCAACAGATTCCTCGATCTTCACCCATTATAGGCTCATATAGACCGAGTTCGGTTCAAGGGAATACATTTCCCTATGGCTGCACGGAGATGAAAATCTCACGAAGACATAGGTACGGATGTATCCCGAAAGCGATCCACTATCCTGCACGGAGGTGAAAACCTCACGAAGGAGTAGCTTCTCACTCCAACTTAAAAGGGTGTGACCAACAGTCATGCAATGCAATGTGCAGAAAGATACCAAAATTTAAACAAACAGAGCAATCATAGACCACAATGATGAAAATTGTAGTAAAGACAGATGAAATACAATGAAAGGATCGTACATTTAAACCAAGTTTTCAATTTTCGACAAAAAGCCAAGAAATAATCAACTCATGGCTTGACTCTCTTATTTAAAATCTCCAGTGGAGTCGCCAAGCTGACACCATTTTTTTTGATGAAAACGGGTCGACTTGGGTTTTGAAAAATGAAACGGGAGTCGCCACCAATCCTTTTTTATGAGGTGTGATTGGATCACCTCGAAAAGGAGTTGTTTTTAATAAACGGTTTGATTTTATTAAAACAACAAGTTTGGTCCACGAAAATCAGAAAAACGGGTTCGGGAGTCGATTACGCACGAGGAAGGATTAGCACCCTCGATACGCCCAAAATTGGTACCTAGTTGATTACTTAATGTCTTAATGTTGAAAATTGAGAACTTTGAAGAATTTTAAAAATACGATCCCTGTATTAAAACGTTGAAAAAATTTCAGGAAAAGGGGGATATTTCACGTTATTCGAGAAAGAGAATCATATCTAGTAAGTTAGGACACAATGCCTCGAATTCTCGATACGCGAATAAAAAATGCTTATTTAAAAGATATTTAAGTATCTTGGATTAAAAAAGGGATCACGACCAGTAAGTTAGGACACGATCCTTTTTTAATTCCCGATATCGTTTAAAACTTGAGTTTGAAAATATTCACGTGTTTAGATTTATTGTGAAAATCGAAACCCAGTAAGTTAGGGCACGACTTTTCAAATATCTAAACAAGAGATTTAATTTATTTGAAATGGATTTTGATATATTGGGTAAAATGAAACACGATGCTAATATGTATTGCGGTATATATAAAAAACATATGTATATGAATTATAAAATATAGAAAATACGTAAGAAAAATATAGATTTTGAAATATAAATAATATGTATAAGTATGTGTATATATATATATATATAAAACACATATGTACACATGTATATATATATATATATATAAAAGTATAAATATGTATATATATAAATAAAAATGGGTATGTGCATACATATATATTACATAAAATAAAAGATATAAGTATGTATATCGTAAAATAAAAGCAGTGTAAGTATGTATATATATATATATATAAAATAGACGTATATACATATATTTTATAAAAATAAATGATGGATATAGACGTATATGTATGTATGTATAACAAAACGTATGTATGTATATAAGCTAAAAACGTGTCTATAAAGAGATATATAGATATATATAATAAGATATAAATATATAATAAGATGGTATATATAAATAGTTATAATAGTAACAATAATAGGATAAATATATTCAAAATTTAAATAAGTAAATATAAATAAAATATAACAATAACAATGTAAAACTAAATGGTATAATAATAGTAACGTAAATATACATATATATAATGGGAAAATATAATAATAATAGCTAGATTAGTTAATAAAACAACAAAAATAACAAAATGGGCCAATTTGGGATAAAAATAAAATTTAAAGGTTAAGACTATAATAAAATGCGCAGAGGAGGACCAAAATAGAAGGTTGCGAAAGGGCAAAGGACCAAAGAGGGAAATAACCCCTCGTTTATTAAACGGCGCCGTTCTAGCATGGTTTGTGCAGAAGGTCTATGGACCAAATCGTAAGAAAAAAGGATATCTGGGGAAAAATTAAAACAAATAACAAAAAGGGATAGGACTCAATTGTACACGGCCTCAAACGTGGAAGGACCGAGGGCGCAAATAACCCCTCTGGTCCAAAAACACTCGGATCCCAGGCAGTACGAGTCGGGTCGATTTGACCCAAGTCAAAACGACGTCGTTTCGGGGCTTAAGAATGCCGGCCAAAACGGCGTCGTTTTACTAGGGTAGAAAAGGCACTCTTTTTAGAGAAAAAAAATCATTTGGGCATTGAAATGAAAAAAGAAAACAGAAGAAAGAAAAAAAATTCTCTCTGGACTAAGTCCAGATTCCGGCCAAGGCCCACTGCTCCGGCGTCGCGCCAGTGTCACGCCGGCCACCGTACGCGGTGGCCGGAAATTCGAAAAGGTATATTTTTTTCCTTTTTTTATATATTATGTATATATTTATAATATATATATTATTACAAATTAAAAATAGAAAAACAAATAAATAGATAAATAAAGTTGGAAAACTAGGAAGACCTTTGTGTTTCTTTGCTTTTTTCTTGGATTTTTATTTCAGAATGAAACCTCAAAAAACCTTTTCTTTTACAGCAGATTCGGCTTTTGCCGAAAGAAAGAAAAGAAAGAAAAAAACCCCCTCCTATTACATTTGCTTCGGCTTTTTAAAGCCTCCTCTTTGCTATTTTGCTATTTTTTCTTTATTGTTTGCAGGCACAAGTGGGAGAGTTGGTGGCGATGGGACAGTGGCGGTGGTGGCAGTGCGGCGGCTTGCAGAGATGGTGGCAGGGCAAGTGGGGTGCGGCGGCAGAGGCTAAGGTTAGGGTCTAGGGTTTCTTTGTTTCTTTCTTTTTTATTTTTGGGTTTGGGCTAGATTTTTCTTTATTTGGGCTTGTTTGTAATTTGGGCTTCGGGTTTTGGGCCAGTGTTTAGGTGGGTTGAGTTTTTGTTTTTGTAATTAGGCCCTGGGCAAATTGGGCTTGTACAAAAGATACGAAAGAAAAAAAAAATTGAGAATAGGTGGTTCCTTTTTCTTTTCTTTCTATTTTCCTTCTTTCCAATTTTCTTTTCTATTCTTTCATTTTTTAATCGTATACATATAGATATAAGAAAAAAAGAGTTAAAGGAGGAGCAGTTTACTTGGCTTTGCCCACTCCGTCGCCATCGGAGATCGGGAAAAGATTGGAGGCCCTAGAGGGGCCTGGTTGTTGGCGGCGGCCTGGGGGACTGGGTTCAAAACCTTAGCAGAGTAGAAAAAGGGGGCGGCCTCCCTTTCTTTTGATTTAGGGCTGAAACGAATTGTTTCAAGTTTTTTTTTTGTGTTTAAGTAAATATACAAAACGACACCGTTTGAGGCTAGTTTTCATAGCTTCAAAACGACACCAATTTGGCCGTTCAGTGACCATGACCCGCGCGGTGACGACCCGGGGAGGATCCGCGCATTTTATCTCAGGGTTCTAATTGCATGTTAGATCCTTCTATGTTTTTAATTGTTTCAGTTTATTTTTTTATTCTTTTCAATTAATACTTCAAATCTTGTTTAATTTTCAATTTAATCCTAATAAAGAGACGTGTTTCAAGGTGTGGGGATATTTTCCCAATCAGTTCCTCTGAGTTATTCGCGCCTTTCAATTAGCATTCATTTTGATTTATTTTCGCTTTTTCCCTTTTAATATGGTTTTAAGTTCAATTTGATCCTCACTGTTTTAATGTGCTTGACTTTCTTTAAATTTGATTTAAGTATGTATTCATCCATTATTTTTAATATATTTAATTTTAAATTTAACAATGTTTTAGTGTTTAAACTTGATGTTAATTTTAACATATATTATTATTTTAGGCTATCATTATTTTAAGTTTATCATTATTATTATTTTCAATTTATTTTTAAATTATTTTCAATTTATTATGTGCTATCATTTGATCGATTTTATTTAAGCTTATAATGTATCTTTTTATACATTTTTTTATTTTGGTAAATTCAATATGATTTATACATGTTCTGGAATTTTAACTACAAAATCTTCTTATGAATATAATGCTACGTTTTAAAATATAACACTCTTGTATAGTCATATGTGTTTGCAAAATTCACGTTCTATTATTTTATATATATATTATTGACTTTGAATTATCATGACTATTAACCTTAAGTTCTTTTCTTTAATATGATTATAAGTTTTAAAACCCTTTTTTGCATGTGTATAATTTATCACTTTTAAAATCTTACCTTACATACTTTGTTTATAGCATTTTATTATATATTATGATACATATTATTTACATTATTGTTAGATCTTTCATTCTATATGTATTATTACTATTATGTTTTACTTTATATGTATTACCTATGTAAAACTAATATATGTATATTATTTGCTTCAAATTTATTTCAAATACTATTATTCAACATTATTCAATATTCCATTTCAAATCTATTTTATACTCATTTATATAATTTATTTTAAAACTTTTGTACATAGGATTTATAAATTAAAATTTCTCCTTTTGCTATTTTTAGTGTATCTTTAAAATTTTTTATTAATAATTCATTTGATATTTGGCCGTTGGTATGGGTATTTACATAATGTATGATTGAAATTATTGTTGTTATGCTTGTTTGTATTTGTTTATTAATTGTTTGTTATTCATTAGTGTTCATTTTATTTTCGAATTATCCTTTTTGCGTTGTACACAAGCATTCAATCACATTACATTGTTTAAAAGATTGCGTTTCATTAAAATATCGAAATTGCTCTATTTATAAGTTTTCAAAATACCCGGTATCCAAAGATTCTCGAGAAAATTGTGCCCTAACTTATGGGGCTTCAATTTTCTTCGTTGAATTTAGGTGGCCGAATATCTCTTTTCCAACAAAATTGTACACATTTCAAAATTAAAGCTTATTCTTGGGAATTCAAAGTGTTGTGTCCTAATTCACTGGATCAGACATTCTGTTATTTCGAGACGAGATTTTTAATAAAAGCAAATTCGTGTGCTGTCATCAGAACTTCAACGAGTCGTACCCTAACTTACGGGGTTTTAATTTCTTCATTGAAGCAAGATGACCAAAATTTTTAGTTTTCAAAATAATAAATTCCAATAAATATTTTAAAAGGGGAATCACTTTTTTAATCTTTTTCATTCGACCTCAAGACATTAAATAATTAATTCGGTACCAATTTTGAGCGTTACGAGGGTGTTAATCCTTCCTCGTACGTAACTGGCTCCCGAACCCGTTTTCTAAAAATCGTAGACCAAAATCGTTTTTTAGGTGATCCAATTACACCTCAATAAAAGATTGGTGGCGACTCCAATTTTCGTTTCTAAGTCGACCCTATATTTTTATTTTTAAAAAATAGTTTCGACAGTTACAAAATGAACAAAGAAAAAAAAATCAGCAGCTGCACTTGCTTCAGCAGCTTCTACTTAGCTTGGCCTGCAGGGCCTGCTTCTTGACTGCTCCTGGTGTTACATGCTGACCAAACTTTAACAAAATGTTTTGAAAGTTTAGGCACCGATTTCAAAAGTATGCCATGAAAGAAACTATGATTGGATATGGCAACTAGCAAAAGGAAAGAGACAATTAATTGATTTGACTTCACCCAAAAAGAAAAGATAAAGTTATTTAGAAACATGCAGGAAAATCCATTCCCAGTTTGCTGTCAAGAACCGTGTCTCAGCTCTCCAGCAGACCAGTCAACTAGTTTGAATTGTTTTCAAGTTGATAGAGCAAGAGTGCCTCCTATGAGGGGTAAGGGTTCATGATTTGATAAACATCTTTTACTTCATGAAAGGAAACTGCCCAAGTACAAGTTTACCATTTAATTTTTGGAAGACTCATTGGTGAATATTTCTTGAATCTGGAGTCTGTTCAAATTTGATTACCTGTTTTAATTATTTGTAGACATTTTCTAGCGGCAAGTTGGCTACTAACAAAAGAAAAAAAGACAAATTTGTTGTTTTGGCATCACCCAAAAGTCAAATTGAATTATTAGTATTAAACAACACGTGAAATGTAAACATGCATGGGCATCCCTTCTCAGTTTTTGCAGTCAAGAATCGTGTCTCAGCCTCTCTCCCGTCGCCGTCGTCAGTCTCCCCATGGCCACCACTGCTCCGACCGGTTCTCCACCGTCACCACCATCTCTTACTCACCCACCACCACCACGGAAGCTAACATCCGTTAAAGCACTATCCGAATCGCCCGGCCTTTCTTCCATCCCTTCCATTTACACCTTCCCAAAACAACCCAACCACGAACCAGTTTCAGACACGAAAGAACCAATCCCCACCATCGATTTCTCCCTCCTCATCTCTAGTAATCCCGATGAACGGTCTAAAACCATCCGAGAACTTGGAAAAGCCTGCCGGGACTGGGGCTTCTTCATGGTACAATACATATATACACATATATCTATATATAGTTATGATTTTCAAAGAATTTTAGATTTTTGATAAAATGAGCATTATCAGGTGACCAATCATGGGGTGCCGGAGAGGATGATGAAGGCAATGATAGAGGTTTGTAGGGAATTTTTCGAGCTAACAGAGGAAGAAAAGGGAGAAAGTGAAGGGAAACATGTATTGGATCCTATAAGATATGGGACAAGTTTCAACCCATCAGTGGATAAAATTTTGTATTGGAGAGATTATCTCAAGATTTTTCAGCATCCTGCCTTTCACTCACCCAGCAATCCCCCTTCCTTCAGGTTTTTTCTTTTTATACCATTAGATCGGTTTCAGAAAGCAAATTACGTAGCATTGTTTAATGAAATATTAAAGATAACATATCCATATTTTTTCTAATACAATATTATTAGAAATGGGAATAGAAGTAACCCAGTTTAAATCTATGTAAAAAGAATGTCTGTCATTCCATTAAGTTAAGACAAGATATCCTTATCTTTCATAATTATAAACTGCAATATTTGGCATACAACTTTTATTTATTAATATCAATGAATTATTAGGTATAATTCTTTTTATAATATTTTATAAAGAAAAGTGTACAAAAATATGAAATGATTTAATATAGTTTTAATTAATCAATTTGCACGAGAAAGAAAGTAATTTCATAAGTACGGATAGATTCCATTCATAAGTTTTAAATTTTTATTTAAAATTATATTAAAATAAAATTGAACCAAGCAGGCAAATAGAAGCCATATATACATAATTGGAATAAATATTAAGGAAATCATTGTACTAGATTAAGAGTAACTTTTCTCTCTCAAAATAAATAGAATAACTTAATTTAAAAAGTGAGCGATTTAGTTATTGCTGCCATTAATTGCTCTTGTTCATTCACTTTCTAAATAGTACTGTGTCTGAATTACTTAGTATTTGTTCTAACATAATTCGATAATAACATCCATTAATCGTTGCTCATGTTGTCATACATATTAGGTACATATATATATGATATTGATATAATCAATTCATCTAACATACGTTTTGTCTCGATTTTTTTTTTTTTGGCATAAGAGAAATTGCATTAGACTACAGCAAAAGAACCCGAGGAGTAATGAAAGAAATAGTGAGAGGAATATCAGAAAGCTTGGGGTTAGAAGACAAATACATTGAGAAGGCCTCAAATCTGGAAAATTGCCTACAGATTATGATAGCAAACTTGTATCCACCATGTCCACAGCCAGAACTCGCCATGGGGTTGCCCGCTCACTCCGACCATGGTCTTTTGACCCTTCTCATCCAAAACGACACTGTGGGGCTTCAAGTGCTACACAAAGACAAATGGGTCAATATCTACCCCATCCCAAATTCATTTCTAGCCAACATTGGGGACCATATTGAGGTACAACTCCCAAATTCTGCTTTTTTATCTTCAACTTTTGGATTTACTTACTCTACTTTTTGATTTAATTTCATCTTTCTACTTCTATAATATAATTAGTTAATTAAGTTGTTTAACACCATCAACTATTTCGTTTAAATGTTGATTTGAAAATTTCCCACATCATCATGTTAATATAGATTTAGTACAGTAGAAGGACCAAATCCATAATTTGACCTTTCATTTTATAATTGGTTTTCAATCTTTTTCCAAAATTGATCTGAACTAAATCGTTATTTCTCCTAATTGATCGGATATAAATTTAAATTTATGCAAGATTCTGAGCCACGGGAAGTATAAAAGTGTACTCCATCAAGCTGTGGTAAATGATAGAGATGTAAGGATATCCATAGCACTGGCGCATGGACCGGCCGCGGACGCCGCAGTGAGTCCGGCTCCAATGCTGCTGGAAGATGGTCAGAACCCATTGGCATACCGAGCAATGAAATATAAAGAATACGTGGAGCTTCAACAAAGCAACAAGCTCGATGGGAAATCTTGCTTGGAACATATACGAAATAGAGGGATTTAATTTCTAGTGTAATTTTTGTTTGCAAATGAGTAAATCTTTCTAAATTTGGGTTAATTTCGGGTTCGGATTATTTTATGTTCGAATAATTTGGGGTTTGAAATTCTAGCTTTTAGATTAAATAATTACAATCACTATAAGTAGAGCAAAAAATGAATCGAACTTGAATGAACGATCTTTATTCATGTTTAGTTTGTTTCTTTTAAAGTAGGTTTAGATTTGGTTTCTCTTCATTAAGAACTTTATTATTGTGTTTGAATTCATTATATTTAAAATTATATATTTTTATATTAAATTAAATAAATTTATTTTTGAACATTAAATGAATATGTTCACAAACAATTAAAAATTTGCACATATAGAATAACCGAACAAATGATATACTTCCAATAGTTTAGATATTAAATATAAATATTAAAATAATAAAACTCAAACAATTGTTATGAATATTTTATTATTAAGTGGATGTCCATCAAGATTTAGATAAGTTTTGATATACTTTAAATTCTAATAGTCATTAGAAGTAGAGTTCTATTTCATTTATACTTCTTATGTCTATAAATATATACTTTAGAGAAGCATTGTAAATGATTCCGATTGATCGATAAAATACGCTCTTTAACTTTCTGTTCTTTACTTTCTATCTTTTATTTTATAATACGTTATCAGCATGATTCTGTTTTATTTTACAATACAATCACTCCAAATCTGCGCATGATTCTAGAGCTATTGCAATTTCAGTCTCCAATTGAGGCCTATGCACTATGGGTAATAATTATCCAAAGAAATTTATATAATCCTTACCTGGGTGATGACGATGATGTTAAAGATCTTCAGGTATATTTTACTATGATTTATTTATTATATCATGTTTATTATAATTGAAGACTAATCATGACAACATGAATAGATAGATTCTGATTTGAAATCCACGTATGTTTGCGATAGTGATTATGAAATAAAGAATCAATATAAGCGTTTAGAAGTTTGTCCTACTAGATTTGTTGCATTCCCCGAAGTGAATGCAAATATAAGAAAATAAAAGATATAATCATGGACCACTTAAAGTGGGAACATAGTAATAAATAAGAGAACAATGAGAGTTCTCAAGATAACTCTCTAAAGGGTAAACATAACTTATGTTATCAATGTGATATGAAAGATTATTGGCCACATATGTGGCATATGCCCAAATATTTTGTTTCTATTAATATTCTTTAAGGAAGGATATGAGAATGTAGTAATGAATTCTATCATTACGATAGAAAATATTTATCTTATTTGGTCTTGAAACAAACAAATATTATTCCAATAATTTATAGTACAAAATTAGTTGAAAGCTCTAGAAGAACTAATATATCAATATCTAAAAAACACAAAACTTGTGATGGTTAATGCATTAGTTTTAAAATATATTCATTATAATGAATACCATATTGACATTGTGAATGAAGAAAATATTATATTTCATGTGAATCACTATTGCTATAAATATCTATTTTGAAAGGATGAAAAAAGGGAGGATTGAGTTATTGATTACTCTTGTTATTAAATTGAATTGATGTGACTATCTTTGTAATCTTCTTTTGTCATCATCCTTATTGAGGAGTTGAAAGCAAAATATTTTATTGTGAAAGATCTACTTATGAGCAATAGAATATGTTAATTCTATCTAAATCTTGTTATGGTTGGATGCATTTGAAGTTGCAAGTTTTTTTTAAAACTGTGAGTATATCTCTACAGTATTTAGAATAAATTCTCAATTAAAATTAGCTGGAAAAATATTACTATTGAGAACTTGCAAGAGAGAAAACTTATGTATGAAAAGTCATTGGTTATGTACCTGCTGTACACCTAGAAAATAAGATTCACTCTCAAAGTTTTCTATTAATAGATTTTGATTGGATTCAAAGTCTGCTATTGGAGTTTAATTTACTTACGTCTCGATAAAATCGTCAAGACTCAACACAGAAAAAAAAGGTATATCTTTAAATATTAAATCAACTTGATATATGGTATAAATATTTGAGATGGTCTTCTTTTTAAGTTTTGATTACATATGTTACACATTGTTTTAAGCATCTCATTTGTTCATGAAAATGAATAGTAACTGATTTATTTATGTTGCTATAGTATGTTTTATAATTAAATAATATATTTGACTAAAACATACCTAGTATGCAAATTTGTGCTAATAAACCAATGAATTTGATGGTTACTCGAATTTAATTTAGTTCAAAGAATTGTTAAAGGTAGTAGTTCATACGTTTTATATTATTCCATGTGTTAATTATTTAGAGAAATGACATGAGCAATTGTAAATGAAAAGTTCTATGAGCATGAATGATTGGATTTTGAATTAAATTTCATGCATGTTTATGATAATGGTTATGAAAGGAAAAAAATTATAGTTTTCATTATGTCATATTTTTATGTTTGAGATGTGACTTTTATTGATATATTTAATTTAGGCTTGTTTCTATACATGACCTAGCCATTTGTTTTTGTTAGTTAATTGATTATGCAAATTTTAAAATTATTTTGAATTGATCTCATAGCTCATTATGACTAAAAATAATAATGAGTTATTTGTTCCACAAGTTTTGTTCCATTCCTCAAGTGAATGTAGCAATTCATAACAATTATAAAATTAACTTATTGTCATTCTTGACAAATAGATAAGAAGAAGATGGACGATTCAAAATGTTGTTAAATGTTTATTCTTAGTATAGAATGTTCAATGATTTATATTAATTTATCATTCCTTGAAGCAAATGATATCTATATAATCTTATTGGTAAGAAATATAATATATGCTTACATTATTGTTTGAATTATTTTTGCACATTCATTGAAATGAATGTCTGCAATAAATATAATAATTTTATAATAATTTCTTTTTGATATTTGAAGATTTTGGCATATTCCCAAAACGAATATTGTATATAATTGTTTGGAAATTATATTTATTTCGTTGTCTTAGTGGCATTATAAACTTCACATTGATTTAGACATTTCCAGAGTAAATGTTACAATAGTACTTATATGTGGATACAAAGTAAAAGAAATGAAAGTAAAATTATCAATTTGTCACAATTTATATTGACATTATTAGTACAATTGAAATGCATGTTAAAGTAAACCGGAAGTTTACTTATACAAATGCATTTACTACTTGGCGTGACTAGTTAGACCATCCGTATCATATATGATGCGAAAATTAATTGAGAATTCATATGGACATTCATTAAAGAACCAGAAGATTCTTTAATTTAAAGAATTCTCATTTATTGCTTTTTCTCAATGAAAAAAGTTGAGATTTAATATCTTGCATTTCTGAAATGAATATGGGTTCATTCATCCACCATGTGGATGGTTTTGATATTATATGATATTGGTATATGCATCTACAAAATAATCACGTATGTGTTATCAACTTGCAATCTGTCGCTTGCAAGATTGCTTGTTTAAATAATTAATTTTAGATTATGCATTTAAGACAATTCATCTTGCTAATAGTAATGAGTTTATATCTCAATCTTTTATTGATTGAATTTGTAAAAGTTTGTTATTTATGCGCATAATGGTTTAGATAAATTATTGGTTGAACGCCTCTAATTAATGTCTAAACCATTACTTATGACAACTAAACTTCTTATTTCAATATGAGATTATGTTGATTTACGTGTTGCACGCATCAAGCCAATATATTATAAATACTCCCTATTACAATTGATTTTTGGTCAAAAGCTAAATATCTCATCTTTGAATTTTTGTATGTGCGTATATATTCCAATTGCTCCACCACAATAAAGATGAGTGAATACTCAAAAAAATTGGGAATATGTATTAATTACGAGTCTCCTAGTATTATTATATGTTTTAAATGTATTGGAGATTCAATTATCACATGATTTGTGATTACTATTTTGATTCGATAGTTTTCCCGATATTAAAATGAGAGAAATAATAACTTGTAATGGATTAGGGGGGAGAGTAATTTGAACTAAAACTTCAACAAGGATAACTCATTACAAGTTCCAAATATGAAAATTCTCATAAAAGAAAATAATAAATCTAGATGATTGTCGAAACCATTTTTTTGAAAACAAAAATTTTAGTTGTCGACTTTAAAAACAAAAATTGGAGTCGCCACCGATCCTTTATTAAGGTGTGATCGGCTCACCATAAAAACAATTCTGGTCTACAAAATCTGAGGAATGGGTTCGGGAGTCAGTTACGCACGAGGAAGGGTTAGCACCCTCGTAACGCCCAAAATCGGTACCAAATTGATTATTTAATATCTTAGTGTCGAAATTTTAAAAAAAAATTTAAAAGAAAACGTTTTAACATGTGAATGAATTAAAAAAATAAAACATCCTAATTTCAAAGAAATAAAACATCACACCCAGTGAGTTAGGGCACAATATTTTTAAATCCTCAAAATCTTGTTTATCTCTTGACTTTAAAAATTCTTATTTCGAGAAAATAAAATGTCATAACCAGTAAGTTAGGACCCGGCATTTTTGGATTCCCGAGAATAAGTTTTTATTTGAAATCTGTGTGAATTTATTGCAACAAAATAAATAATTGGCTCTCTAAATTCATTGAAAAATAATCGCAATCCAGTAAGTTAGGACACCATTATTTTCTCGAGAATCATGAATGCCAAATATTTAAAAATTTAAAAATAAAAACGATTTTAACATTTTGACAAAGCCAAAATAGATTTTTCTTTAAAAGTATAATAAAATGCTAATGCGTAACATGAAATCATTACTTTAATTTAAAATATACCTATATATGTATACAAAATTATAAAAAGAACATAATCATAAAATATAATGAGTTGTCATAAAAATAAAAACGTAAGCATAATATATTAATAATTATGAAAATATGGGTATATATGTATATATAAAATACATGGAAAATATATTTATAAAAGTTTTGAATAATATATGAATATATATATATATAAACATGTATAAACATATATGGATTTTAAAATATGGAAAGCATATGAATATTATAAAATAAAATGCATATACGTATATATATAAAATAATAATAATAATAAAGTATATAAAAGTGTTTAAAATATATACATATAAATATTATCTCATAAATGCGCATATAATATATGTATAATAATAATATAATATAACAATAATAATAAATGCTAATAATAATATAGTAATAAACAATTTAACAGTATTTAAAAACAAGAACAAATTAAAGATTAATATTGAAAATAAATAGAATTTAAAGGCTAAATTCGAAAATTAAAAACGTCAAAAGGAGCAAATTAAATCACGCGAAACAGAAGGAGGATCAAAAGAGCAAATTATCCAAACGCTCAAGCATCAAGCAAGAACATGGATTGAACTAAAACAAGATTAAAATATATTGCCTAATTTAAAATATAAAAAACTGATTTAATCACCCAAAAAACAAAGGACCAATTGTGCAAATGTCCCATTTTGAACACTATAAAATCCCATTTTAAAACCCTAAACTCATTTTCTTTCTTTCTTTGAAGTCACCAGATCTCTCGCCTCTGAAAACTCTTCCCCGCTCCGATGGCGACGAAACAAAGGAGCTTCAACGACGCCACACCGGTAAGTTTTCTTTACTCCTTCCTTTATTCTTTTTGTTGTTTTAAGAAACAAAGAAAACAAACAAAATAAAATAAAATCAAGAAAAGAACGTAAGAAACAAAGCGAAATTTGTCACCTTCCAAAACGTTTGCTTTTCTTTTTTCTCTTTTATTTTCTTTTTTCCCATACAAAATTTGTCTAACCCCGTTACAGAAAATCATTGGCCTTTATATAACCCTCCCTAAATCCTTTTACAACTGTTTTGCTGTGTGTATATCCTATTAGTGTTGTCTGTGGCTTGCAGATGTGTGAGCATTGTGCGAGTGGACGTGCCAACAAGACGTGGGATGCTTTGGGAGGTCGCTGAACGTGGGGCACTGCACCTTTGGAGGTTGTCATGACGTGGGTGGCTATTGCTAATCGCTGCTAGGGTTAGGCTAGGTTAGCACACTTGGGCCTTATTGGGCCAAATGCAATTGGGTCAGGATTGGCCCAAGTTTTATTAGATTTGATTGGTTAATTTGGGCCCCGGGTTAAAATTGGCTATTACAGCTGCCCCTCTTTGCTTGTTATCGTGTAACGAAAACATAGCAAAGACTTTAGAAATAGCCAATTTTGCCCGGTCGTGCTGAACCTTAGCGCCATTCTTTTTTCAAGTAGCCTCATTCCAACCTACTGCATATTCAGAGGTATAGGAATTGGTGCTTCAATCCACTCCACTGCAACGTTAGAGAGATAGGACTTGTCTTGTAACTTCTCAAAAGAACAAAATTTGCTATCTTTAGTCTGCTACATTGCAACTTCAGGGAGATATGACTTGTAGCTTCAATTTATTCCACTGAAAGTTGACGCGACCTGCTCCTTTGCAATTCATAGAGATAAGATCCGTGGTGTTAATCCGCTCCACTGCAACTTCAGGGAAATAGGATTATCTTCTTCAATATATCCAATTACAATATCGAGGAAACAAGATCCGCCGTCATCAGTCTACTCCACTACTGCTTAGGGAGATAAGATCTGCTATTCTTCGATCGATTCCATCGTCGACCAAGGAGATAGAATTATCGCTTCAATGTACTCCATCGTAACCCTGTGGAGGTAAAATCGCCATCTTCGATCCGCTCCACTAATGCTTAGGAAATAAGATCTCAAATCTTCAATCTATTCCATCGCCAACCGGGGATAGAATTATCGCTTCAATGTACTCCATCAGAACCCTGTGGAGGTAAAATTCGCCATCTTCGATCCGCTCCACTACCGCTTAAGGAGATAAGATCTGAAATCTTCAATCTATTCCACCGCCAACCGTGGAGATAGAATTATCGCTTCAATGTACTCCACTCAGTAACCTCGGGGAGGTAAAATCTGCCATCTTTGATCTACTCTACTAATGCCTAAGGAGATAAGATCTGAAATCTTCAATCTATTCCAATGCCAACCAGGGAGATAGAATTACGGCTTCAATGTACTCCATCAGAACCATTGTGGAGGTAAAATCGCCATCTTCGATCCGCTCCACTAATGCCTAGGAGATAAGATCTCAAATCTTCAATCTATTCCATCGCCAACCGGGGAGATAGAATTACGGCTTCAATGTACTCCACTTGTAACCACGGGGAGGTAAAATCTGCCAACTTCGATCTGCTCCACTAATGCCTAGGGAGATAAGATCTGAAATCTTCAATCTATTCCACTGCCAACCAGGGAGATAGAATTAGTATCTTCGATCTCCTTCGCTGTCGATGCAAGAAGGCAAGATCTGCTACTTTCACTGATCTGTTCTCCGGAGAACATGACCTGTATAATGAACCTAATTATGCCTAATGATTAGGATGGCATGATCAAAATGAATCAAATGCTCCTAACTCGACATGTGTGAATGGTGTTTGCATGAATGAAAAATTTTGCTCTCCGAGAATGACTCCGCTTAGGTTGTCATTACTCGAAGTTTATTAAAGTCGTATCACTGACGTGCTACAACGTCTTTTGTTCGGATCACATCTCCAAATAAATGCTTGATCAAATTTCCCCTCACTGTAAACCTCAAAGTTTCATCCATTGGGACGTAAAATTTGTACCATCTTTCTCCCGCTGTAACCCAAGGGTATAAAATTTTGGTCTTTTCTCAATCCTCATCTATCGCAATTCAAGGATGCAAAATGTGAAGCTCTTTGGTCTTTCATACCAATCTCAGGGTGTCATACCCAAATGCCTATGCACGAATGAAGGATTCTTCTCTCCAAAGAAACCCTTTTTTATTACTTGGTGATTATTGCTTGCTTGTTCATCTAAGCCTTGCCACCAACCTATCATCCTGTCATTTTGTTCAAAGTTTTTGACAACAAAATCAAAAAGAAAGTCCTAATTTAGACTTTTCCTTCTCAAATTTCCAACCTTTAAACCTGGTGCGTTCTAAACGACAGTCCTGTTTCAGGCTCCTATATTGTTTAGAAACTTCTAGAGTAATATGCAAAACTTCCCTTGTGAAAGTTTTATTAGTCCATTAATCATTATTCCAATGCAACATGCTTGCAAAAAGCTCATAACAATGGATAAGAATAAAGTTAGTTTTGAGCATAGCTCGAAATGAATAAATTATCAAAAATAGTAAAGAAAGATAACAAAGAAATTGATTGGGAATGTGTATCTTGGAAAAGAATGAAGTATTCCAAGAATAACAAATTCAAAATAAATAGTATGGAGACGAGGTGCCCTAGATGTCGCAGCTTGAACTTCTCTGTACAAACTTCTTGAAGACCATTTTGAGTTTGACATGTGTTTAGGAGATCTACATTACTCTGTCGATGCCCCAAGATGTCGCGTACCCTTTCCTGCTGACTAAGGCATATCAAGATCACAGCATGTCCCATTCTAATCAACATTTGAGCTGCTCTGATTACCTCATGCCCATTTTGACCAACATTTGAGCCGCCCTTTTTGGGTTTTCAACTCAAATCCCATTTGGTCTAAGGCGCCCTTTGCGGGTTTTCACCTTAGCCTCTCCACTTTTACTTTTTCCATTTTTCATTTTTTATTTTTCACATCTTTTTTTCTTTTTTTTTTTGTGACTCAAAGTGCCATTTGCAGGTTTTTACCTTGGTCCTCTCCTTCTTTAAGCGAAGCATTTCTTAATTGATTCTGAGTTTATAGGATTAGACAAGTTTTTACTATCCGTCTCACTCAAAATCAGTGCTCCTCCAAAAAAGGTCTTCTTTACAATATAAGGACATTCCCACTTTGGCACTCATTTTTCTCTAAAATCCTTTTGTAGAGGAAAGATCTTTTTCAATACCAGGTTTCTCTCGTGGAATTTTCTGGGACGAACCTTTTTGTTGTAAGCTCGCATCATCCGTTTTTGGTATACCTGACCGTGACGAATAGCCTTTTTCCTTCAATTAAGTTCAACTGATCTTATCGAGATTGGATCTTCATCCTACTTCAGCTCAACCAATACCCGGAGAAAAAAATTTCAACTTCAATGGAAAACTGTGATAAGCTAAAGAGAAAGGCATTGCCCCAGCGGGGTTCTTTTTCTTTTTCTTCTTTTTTTTTCCCCTTTTTTTGTTTTTTGTTTTTTTTGTTTTCTCTCTTTTTTTTTGGATTGAATCTGCACTTATAGGATTAGGCAAGTCCTGGTCATCTCTTTCGATCAGAATCAATATTATTCCAGATAAGGTCTTCCCCATAACTTCCACTTTCATTTTGTATGCGAAAGATCTTCTTTGGCATCGTGTTTCTCTCATAGAGCCTTTTGGGGTAAATTTAACTATGACGAGAAAATTTTAGATCTTCCTCTTCAATTAGGATCAAATCTAACAAAATACGGAAAAATTACAACTTGACTTCAACGGAATAAGCCGAGAAGAAGGTATTGCCCGTAAAGAATTCTAACTACATCGTTCATGATGTGAATCTTGAACATACTGCAGATTTTTGACGTTGTCTTTGTTGCTCAAATTACAATATCGATTTAACTCGGCACGCCCCGGTATGACCATGCGATAACATCTTTGAACTCTCAAGTAACTTAACAAGGTCTTGTTTCATTTCTCCGGTTATGCATGTTCTCTTAAAGTCACAATCTCCATTGTCTCTTCAGAGGTAAAATTTGCTCTCTTTTTGCTCTACCATCCTCAACAAGTCTGGAGATAGGCTACGATCTATGTCATCTTCAAAGTCAAGAGATCCCTCTAAACACATGTCTTGCTCAAAAAGAGATTCTAAATCTGTAGCAGTGTCATTCATGTCATTGATATCTGGGGGCCCATAATAAATATCAAATAATATACAAAAGAATGTATAGATTTATGAAGAACTATCTATACAATATGATTATGAATGAATGAATGATGTGGAAGAAAATCCAAAAGAATGAAAGAATAACTATTCAGATAGACTGAAAGAATATTGGTTCAAAAATGATCGCAATGATGTATTTCATTAAAATAACGACATTTAGACATGAGCCTACTTCACAAAGGAATTCTTATTGCCTCTAGGCTAAAAGCAACAAGTGTGTTTTGAACATTGCTCTAAATAAGCCCTAAATACTACAAATATTCCTTCCGCAGTTCGATTGTTTAAAACACTCCCAGGTTTACAAAGGTGGATATCTAATAAGGTCCCTTTTCGATTGTGTCTTCATCTATGACATTGATGTGAACACTTCCCAACATCTCTTCATACATCGCATTCACCTTATTGTCAATCATGATTGGGTAGCGGATTTTCTGCATTAGATGAGTCACCCAAATTGACAATACCCATGTTGATGAATTTTTCAACTAGCTTTTTGAAGGTAATGCAATTCTCTATTGAGTGTCCCGTAATTCCCGCGTGGTAGTCACATTGCGCGTTCGCATCATACCACTTAGGATACGGAGGTTGTGGAGGTTTTAAGTAATGAGGAGCAACAACATGCGCATCAAAAAAGCTTTGATACAACTCCTTATAGGACATCGGAATTGGTGTGAACTGGAGCTTCTCGAGACTGCTTCACACCTGATTCTTGTCTTGATGAACCCTGCTGATTAGTAACCACCTTTCTTGGCTGATTCACTGTAATCGATTTGCTGTACGTGTTCACGCTGTTCACCTCATTTTCTTCTTCCTTTGGGGTTTGATTTCTATTATTTCCTCCAACATCAATCTTTTCGCTCCTAATAGCACTCTCAATCATCTCACCACTCATAACTATGTCAGAAAAGCTTTTTTTGGCACTTCCCAACATATGTGTGATGAATGGGGCCTTCAACGTATTTATAAAGAGTATCACTCTTTCTCTTTCAAGGAGCGGTGGTTGGACCTGAACTGCAACCTCCCTCCATCTCTGAGCGTACTGCCTGAAACCTTCATTCGACTTCTTCTCCATGTTTTGCAAAGTAATTCTGTCAGGAACCATTTCTGCCACATGACTGTACTGCTTCATAAAAGTCTGTGCCAAATCCCTCCAAGAACTAATCTTAGCACGGCTCAATTGATTATACCATTTAGACGCTGCCCCCGTGAGGCTATCCTGAAAACAGTGTATCAAGAACTGCTCATTATTGACATACCCAGCCATTCGTCTGCAAAACATGGTAATGTGGGCCTCAGGGCAACTGGTCCCATTATACTTCTCGAATTCTGGCATTTTGAACTTGTGAGGTAGCACCAAATCTGGTACCAAACTCAAATCCTTAGCATCAATCCCACCATATCTCTCAGTACTTTCCATTGCCTTGAACTTCTCTTCGACCCACTTCCATCTTTCTTCAAATTGCTTTGGCAATTCTTCCTTTGCTTTTTCCTTTTCGACCACCTCATCGAAGTCAGGGACTACAAGATTGACGGGAATATTCTCAGGGCTAGAGCCTGATCCAGTTTGGTAATTCATCGCCTTTGAAGTATCGGCCTGAAATTGCTGAGGCCTAATGGTAATAGAAGATTTACGCGGGCACATTTCCACTTGGGGCTGCACATCTGGGGGAGTGAAGCCCGGAGGATACTGGAGTCCATCCTCCCCTTCCTCCTCAATATTTGTTATAGGGCTCCTTCTTTTATCCTTTCCGCTAATTAAGAGCTGAGTTAACTGGGTTATCATGCTTCCTTGAGATTCCTCCATTTTGTCCATCAACTTCTGCTGAATTTTTTCAAGCTGTTCCTTCATTTGTTGCTGGAGCTGATCCTGCATGTCTTTTTGAAATTGCTCGAGCTTTTCTAATCTTTGATCCATATTCTTTGATTTCGCTCTTGTACCATAATGGGGCTGGGTTGGCTGGTTGGTTTCCAGGTTAACTGAAGAATAATTTTAATTGATTAGGCTCTTCTGGTGGATTTTAGTGCATATGATGAGATTAATGCAAATGCATGAGATGAATGCAAAAAGAGACGTTGATTTTGATTCAATTCCATTTAGAAAACTTTACTAGAAAACAAATTTCTTTACATAAAGCGGATATATATATACGGCTTTGCCCTCATACTCCAGGCGAAGACATCTTCTCCTTCTTCATCTGGATGTTAAGATAAATCTTGCGAATTCTTCAAAAGGGGTATCTCCTCTACCTCCTTTTTACTTAACCCTGGTTATAATCCAACGTCTGCCCATCCTCGCAATGCTCATTAGCTTCTTTAAGAAAGTTGGAATATTGAAAGCTCTTAGACAATCATCTTGAATCCTCGGGCCCTGAAGTAAAGTCACGAATTCTTCCATCGCCCTTCTTGTGTTTCTCGGAATATATTCAGGCAGCCGCACTATTTTCTATTTTATCAAGAAACCTGTTTTCTTATGATAGGCTTTCTAAGTTAGTAATCAAACTTCAATCAACATCTCTTTTCTAAAATGCAAATGCAATGCAATCATAACCAAAACAAAACAAAACGGGTTAGTATCAGGTATAAACATTAAATCCAATACAATCAAGAAATAATAAAAACTCCTAGTCAGGTACCTACTAAGGTTTAGAGTAATTCTACCTAGGGTAAGTTCCTAAGGTTCACTATATGTGGTTTGGTTTCTAGAGCAAGGGTACCCGAACTAGTAGATTCCTCGATCCTCACCCATTATAGGCTCATACAGACCGAGTTCAGTTCAGGGGGATACATTTCCCTATGGCTACACGGAGATGAAAATCTCACGAAGACATAGGTACGGATGTATCCCGAAAGCGATCCACTATCCTGCACGGAGGTGAAAACCTCACGAAGGACTAGCTTCTCACTCCCACTTAAAGGGGTAAAATTGACCATGAAATGCAAAATGCAAATAAACTAACGGACTTAGATCAATCAAGCAAGCATATAATAAAACCAATGAATGCAAAGGGGAAAATCACGATTTAAAACAACTTTAATTTTCGATAAAAAGACACAAAATAATCAATTTATGGCTCGACTCTCTAAGTCCCCAGTGGAGTCGCCAAGCTGTCGAAACCATTTTTTTGAAAACAAAAATTTTAGTTGTCGACTTTAAAAACAAAAATTGGAGTCGCCACCGATCCTTTATTAAGGTGTGATCGGCTCACCATAAAAACAATTCTGGTCTACAAAATCTGAGGAATGGGTTCGGGAGTCAGTTACGCACGAGGAAGGGTTAGCACCCTCGTAACACCCAAAATCGGTACCAAATTGATTATTTAATATCTTAGTGTCGAAATTTAAAAAAAATTTAAAAGAAAACATTTTAACATGTGAATGAATTAAAAAAATTAAAACATCCTAATTTCAAAGAAATAAAACATCACACCCAGTGAGTTAGGGCACAATATTTTTAAATCCTCAAAATCTTGTTTATCTCTTGACTTTAAAAATTCTTATTTCGAGAAAATAAAATGTCATGACCAGTAAGTTAGGACCCGGTATTTTTGGATTCCCGAGAATAAGTTTTTATTTGAAATCTGTGTGAATTTATTGCAACAAAATAAATAATTGGCTCTCTAAACTCATTGAAAAATAATCGCAATCCAGTAAGTTAGGACACCATTATTTTCTCGAGAATCATGAATGCCAAATATTTAAAAATTTAAAAATAAAAACGATTTTAACGTTTTGACAAAGCCAAAATAGATTTTTCTTTAAAAGTATAATAAAATGCTAATGCGTAATATGAAATCATTACTTTAATTTAAAATATACCTATATATGTATACAAAATTATAAAAAGAACATAATCATAAAATATAATGAGTTGTCATAAAAATAAAAACGTAAGCATAATATATTAATAATTATGAAAATATGGGTATATATGTATATATAAAATACATGGAAAATATATTTATAAAAGTTTTGAATAATATAATATATGTATAATAATAATATAATATAACAATAATAATAAATGCTAATAATAATATAGTAATAAACAATTTAACAGTATTTAAAAACAAGAACAAATTAAAGATTAATATTGAAAATAAATAGAATTTAAAGGCTAAATTCGAAAATTAAAACGCTCAAAAGGAACAAATTAAATCACGCCAAATGTAAGGAGGATCAAAGAGCAAATTATCCAAATCGCTCAAGCAATCAAGAAGAACATGGATTGAACTAAAACAACATTAAAATATATTGCCTAATTTAAAAATATAAAAACTGATTTAATCACCCAAAAAACAAAGGACCAATAGTGCAAATGTCCCATTTTGAACACTATAAAATCCCATTTTATAACCCTAAACTCATTTTCTTTCTTCCTTTGAAGTCACGCAGATCTCGCCTCAAAACTCTTCCCTCGCACCGATGGCGATTTAAACAAAGGAGCTTCAACGACGCCACACCGGTAAGTTTTCTTTACTCCTTCCTTTATTCTTTTTGTTGTTTTAAGAAACAAAAGAAAACAAACAAAATAAAATAAAATCAGTAAAAGAACAGAAGAAACAAAGCCAAAATTTGTCACCTTCCAAAACGTTTGCTTTTCTTTTTTCTCTTTTATTTTCTTTTTTCCCATACAAAATTTGTCTAACCCCGTTACAGAAAATCATTGGCCTTTATATAACCCTCCCTAAATCCTTTTACAACTGTTTTGTGTGTATATCCTATTAGTGTTGTCTCAGAGCTTGCGATGTGTGAGCATTGTGCAGTGGACGTGCAAAAGATCTGGGGACAGCTTTGGGAGGTCTGCTGAACGTGGGTGTGCAGACCGGAGGTTGTCTGCGACGTGGGGTGGCTACTGCTAATCGCTTGCTAGGGTTAGGCTAGGTTAGCACACTTGGGCCTTATTGGGCCAAATGCAATTGGGTCAGATTGGCCCAAGTTTTATTAGATTTGATTGGTTAATTTGGGCCCCGGGTTAAAATTGGCTATTACAATGGTCATATAGTAAAGGCGGTGCTCTAGAAGAGACCTAAGATATAATTAAAATTCTAGAAGAGATTCGTACCTAAAATCAAGGTTAAAGCAAAGAAAATAAAGAAATCTCGATAAGTTATGTCAATTTGAGAAAATGTGGAACCGATAATAAAAGTGGTCGACAATGATTTTGCATGTAATATTATTTTTGAAATAATGAAATAAAAAGATAATATTGAATAAATCTATTGAGAAATATAGATATGAAATATATTGTTCAAAATAGAAAGACGCAACTCAAGTACAATTAAATTCATGGAGTATTTGGACTAGTAGTCCAAATATCTAAAGGTATAAAGTCAGTGAGGGTGCAAATGAAATAGTTTTGCATAAGCGGAATAAAAATATGAAGCTTTTCGCTAAGTACTGCCATTGATTATGAAAAGATATAATATTTTTTTGTGGTGGATGCAAAAACCTTTAGATATATTATTAAATTGACAATTCATAAAAGATTTAACTTGCGTCTAATAGTGGTTGTTACAACCTTTTATGAATCACTATATAGTAAATTTATATTGAAATCATTGAAGGATTTAGAATGCTAGAAGCATATTGAAATTATCGAGAAATTGTCCATTTATATGAATTGAAATAATTTGAACATATGTGGTAAATTTGACCGAGTGAATAGTAGTTGAAGGAGGATTATAAAATGATCCAAAATACCTATTTATATTTTTATAAAAGAATCATGATTAAAATTTGTTATGATTATTGTTGAAACTCCTAAAAGATCAAAATATATTTTCTCAAAATTTCCCTCACTTATGATTTTTAAAAGAATGGTGATACAAATGCTTAGCAATACATTTAAATAGTCATCTGAAAAAGTCGATATTCAAGATTGAATACATAGAATATGAGATATTACGTGATGTTTTCACGATGAGAAGTAAATACGCATTGTACTCTTTTTTTTCTTTAACCAATATTTTGTCCCATTAAGTTTTCTTGATAAAATTTATAATGAAACAACATATTATGTGTATTATAAATATGTAACTTTTTCCTTTATTAGGAATTACTAACAAACTTTAAACGAAATTAAATGAATTGAAAATATTTGAATGGAATGGAATTGAGATGATTAGCATTGATGAGATGGATGATCCAATTTGAGAAACAATGTTTTAATACGACAAGTAAAGTACTGAAATGGACAAATTGCTGTTATGGCAGCCACCCACAGACATCCATTATTAACAACACATCAACACACCATGCATTTCCACTTCACCCTCGCCGACAAAGAGCCGTGTCTCAGCCTCTCTCCGTCGCCTTCGTCAGTCTCCCCATGGCCACCACTGCTCCGACCGGTTCTCCACTGTCACAACCATCTCTTACTCACCCACCACCACCACGGAAGCTAACAACCGTTAAAGCACTATCTGAATCGCCCGGACTTTCTTCCATCCCTTCCATTTACACCTTCCCAAAACAAACCTACCACGAACCAGTTTCAGACACGAAAGAACCAATCCCCACCATCGATTTCTCCCTCCTCACCTCTAGTCATCCCGGTCAAAGGTCTAAAACCATCCGAGAACTCGGAAAAGCCTGCCGGAACTGGGGCTTCTTCATGGTATATATATGTTTCTTCTTCCATCGATGTTAGCTTTATTGATCATTTGTTTTTGGTATTTGATTTGGGGATATTCTCAGGTGACCAACCATGGGGTGCCAGAGAGGATGATGAAGGCAATCATCGAGGTTTGCCGGGAATTTTTCGAGCTACCGGAGGAAGAGAAGCGAGGAATTGGTGGGAAACATGTGTTGGATCCGATTAGATTCGGAACCAGTTTCAATGAATCAGTGGATGAAATTTTGTGTTGGAGAGATTATGTGAAGATATTTCAGCACCCTGAGTTTCACTCACCCAAAAAGCCTCCTTCCTTCAGGTTTGTTGTTGTTCAAATTTATCTTCCGTCATGCATTAAGAAAGTGTATTCACAAACTTTTTTCTCAAGCTCTCAAAAATCCCGTTAACGGTAAACTAGAAAACTTGAACCGAAATTGAAGGGCATATAATAATTATAAGATAGCCGAACCGCTATTAGTTGCGAACTTTCCTTTACTATTATTTAGTTACACTAATTTAGTTGAATACTTAAGATTGTTAAAAGAATTCATTTCATCACTTTTAATTTGGACCTATCAATAACTTTTTAAAAATAGAGGGATAAAATGTGTCAAACTAAAGTGTGGAAAATAAATTTTAGCATAGTAATAAAGGGACTAAAACAAGAAGTAGACCCATTCAAAATATTGCACTCCTTCTCTTAATTGTTATTTGGAGTTGGGTGTAAGAAGAGGTCATCATGGCCAAGTCGTAACAAATTTTTTTGGTTTATTTTATCCATATAAAAATAAATTTAAAAAATATAATAAATCATACACAAAAAAAACATTAAAATAAGCATATCCCAACAAATTAAAAATAAATAAATAAAATCTTTTTACTTAAATAACACCAAAATAGGTACAACTTAACAAACAAATGTCTCTAAAATAGTAGCAAAATTAACAATAAAACAATATTTATACATATTCAAACAATAACAACAAAATGATAACAATAGAATAGTGAAATGATAGCAAAATAGTGAAAAACGACAACAATTTTTTTTTCAAATTGAAGCTAGGCGATCTGGTTAATGCCAAAAAGTTTACCCGATACCCAATTTATTATCTAAATGGGCCTTTTTTTTTTTGCTCGAATTTATATTTTGCCCAAACTTTCCTATTTTTCGACGGGCTTCAATTCATAAACAGTGTAAGGAGACATTAACAAAATCCTAATTCATTAAAAAGAAATAGAATCAAGCTAACATAATATTTGACATTTGTTGGGACCTCTCCAATTCGGTAAGAGTGTCGGGTAAGTGGATGTATCCTATATCAATATATTCAATATTTTTGAAAACAACTCTTTATAAAGTTAAAACTACATTATCTTATTCTCATTTTCGAATATGCGTACGTAACATAGATTACAACAGCATTTGCCTAAATTTTTCAGAGAAATTGCATTGAATACAGCAAAAGAGTCCGGCTAGTAGCCAGAGAAATAATAAGAGGAATATCTGAAAGTCTGGGGCTAGAAAAGGACTACATTGATGAAACCCTAAACCTTGAGAATGGCCTGCAACTGATTGCAGCGAACTTGTATCCGCCATGTCCACGGCCGGAGCTGGCAATGGGGTTGCCTCCACATTCGGACCATGGTCTTTGACCCTCTTAATCCAAAACCAAATAGGGGACTTCAAGTACAACACAAAGGCAAATGGGTGAATATAGACCCTATCCCCAATTCATTTCTTGCCAACATTGGCGACCATATTGAGGTACAACTCCAAATTCCCTCGCACTTTTTATCCCCATCTTGTTTTGTTTTGGTTGATAGTATTCACATTTACTTCATATATGGTAGCCATATCATGCATAGTTTATCCAAGCTTAATTTGACACGGTTTATTTTGATGCAAGATTTTGAGCAACGGAAAGTACAAAAGTGTCCTCCATCGAGCTGTGGTGAACAACAGAGATGTAAGGATATCCATAGCAGTGCCCCACGGACCAGCATTGGATGCCATTGTTAGCCCAGCTTCAAAGTTGGTGGAAAATTTGGGGAATCCACCAGCATATGGAGCTATGAAATATAAGGAATATTTGGAGCTTCAACAAGGTACCATGCTCAATGGGAAATCTTGCTTGGAACGTATACGAAACGGAGATTGAGTTGATTTAATTTAAGTGGTTGACTTCATTTTATGAGGAACCAACCGCAAAAACTGTATTTCATTTCACCACTTCTAGACTCCAATGTCCATAGGAAGATGAGCTACTATAACGTTTAATAATCACCAAGTTTCCTCCTTTTCAACCATTTATGATCTGCTCCAAGGCCTACGTAATCCCTAACACTATGCTTTCTATTCCTCACTCATAACTAGCTATTAAGATAAAAGAAAACTTTTGTTTCGCACCATTCTTTCTCTTATGTTAGTTTATTGACAAAAAGAAATTAATTATGATACAACATTTTAGCTTACTAATTTTTAATTTGAAATTAGTTAAACATTATTCAAAGAACTTTCTTGATAGCTTATTGACAATTTTTATAAGAGTGGATTCACTGAGATCAATGGTGAGATTAATTTTGGTGAGACTAAAATAACAATGATAATAATATTAGTTACAGTAGCCATGCGACAAAAGTCTATATTGTAATATGTGAATTCAAATGTAATAATAACAATGATATTGAAATAAAAATGACTATTAAAGATATTAAATTGAAACATATATGTAATAAATTAAATAAAAAATACAAATTAGAGCTGGGGACAAAAAAACCCACATATAAAATGCTAAAATTTGGGCCCGACTAATTCACCCATATTAATTTTTTTATATTACATTATTTTGTACATAATTTTAAATATATATAATACATCAAAATACTAAAAATATTAAAATAAATATTTCGAACAAATTGAAAATAAATTTTAAAAATATGTATACTTGAATAATACTAAGATAGATGCAACTTAATAAGAAAATGTCTCTAAAATAATAACAAAATTAACAATAAAATAAGTTGTATACAATATCCAAATAATAACAATAAAATAGTAGCAAAATAAGGAGAAAACAACAAAAAATATCATTAAAGTAACAAAATAAATAGCAGATTTTTTCCCTCATTTAGTGAATTCGACCGGCCGGACTCGTGCAAAAGGTCTTACCCAAGGCCCAATTTTCGGCGAACTTTCAGGTCAGTCCGGTAGCCCGGCCATGAGCAGGTTTACTTAGTATTAACTTATTCTCACCTTACGCAGACAAAATCACTGCCACCTCAATTGGTAATTCCAACTTCCAATTGCTTCTTGCTTGTAGGCAGCCTAATGCAACATGGCAGGTTTAACTTGGAGGCAGACTTGTTAATTTAAACTTTAACTTGAAAATTTTATTTGATTAACTCGAATTTAAACTCAATTTAATCTAATTTGATTATAAAAAGTCAACAATTTGACAAAAATTGATTCAAACTTGAAATAACTGGAACCTTAAATGACTTGAATAAATAACTCTAAATGATTTGAATCTAAGATAACCTACTTAAAAACTTAATTTCTAAGACCGAATGACCAAAAGACTAAATTGGCTTTAACATGAAATGATGTGAAAATTTTAAAATTGAATTCATCTTGTCCATATCAATCCAATTTAAATCTAACTCAACTCATTCAATTTACAAGTATAGTTGAGGGTGTATACATAGTTTCTTTATATAATCAATTCAATAATAGTAATAATATTGTTGAAAAAATATTTATGAATCCCAAAAAAATTAATTTTTATAAACTGTAAAAGGTATAGAGAATACTCTAATTCTAATTGTAAATAAATATATATATAAAATCAACTTTGAAAGTTATCGTCTCATGCCAATCGTGCTTGGGAAACTTTGCTCACTTAGAGGTTAGTCGAATAATACTATTTGACATATTCTTAATTTAATTAAGAGGCTGACTTCATTACATGAGGTAGCTTCCATGCCAACCACAACTACTGCATTTCACCTATTTTAAACTCCAAAATCCCATGAGAAGATGACCTACCAATACCTTCAATATTGACCAAGTTTTCTCCATTCCAAACATACATGATCAAATATTACCAACTCCAGTGGCCTATTCCCACTGCTCCAAGGCCTTTATAAACCCCAACACCATGCTTTCTCTTCCTCACTCAAAATCTTTCTTTCATCAGCTTATAATTAGTTTCAAAATCTCTGGACAAAATGGGTTGTTTCAATTGCTTTGCTTTGGGATTCTTCGTGGCTCTGTCGCTTGCAAGCATTGATGTCGGGGTTGCAGCTCGTCACCTTCAGCAATATATCCTATTAGTGTTGTCTGTAGCTTGCAGATGTGTGAGCATTGTGCGAGTGGACGTGCAATGAATCTGGGGCAGTTTGGGAGGTGCTGCCGAGCGTGGGCGTGCAACCTTTGGAGGTTCTTCTGACGTGGGGTGGCTCTTGCTAACTTCTGCTTAGGGTTAGGCTAGGGTTAGCACACTTGGGCCTTATTGGGCCAAATGCAATTGGGTCAGGATTGGCCCAAGTTTTATTAGATTTGATTGGTTAATTTGGGCCCCGGGTTAAAATTGGCTATTACAATGGTCATATAGTAAAGGCGGGTGCTCTAGAAGAGACCTAAGATATAATTAAAATTCTAGAAGAGATTCAGGTACCTAAAACTGAAGGTTAAAGCAGTGAAAATAAAGAAATCTCGATAAGTTATGTCAATTTGAGAAAATGTGGAACCGATAATAAAAGTGGTCGACAATGATTTTGCATGTAATATTATTTTTGAAATAATGAAATAAAAAGATAATATTGAATAAATCTATTGAGAAATATAGATATGAAATATATTGTTCAAAATAGAAAGACGCAACTCAAGTACAATTAAATTCATGGAGTATTTGGACTAGTAGTCCAAATATCTAAAATATAAAGTCGTTGAGGTGCAAATGAAATAGTTTTGCATAAGCGGAATAAAATATGAAGCTTTTAAGCTAAATCGCCATTGATTATGAAAAGATATAATATTTTTTGTGGTGGATGCAAAACCTTTAGATATATTATTAAATTGACAATTCATAAAAGATTTAACTTGCGTCTAATAGTGGTTGTTACAACCTTTTATGAATCACTATATAGTAAATTTATATTGAAATCATTGAAGGATTTAGAATGCTAGAAGCATATTGAAATTATCGAGAAATTGTCCATTTATATGAATTGAAATAATTTGAACATATGTGGTAAATTTGATTGAGTGAATAGTAGTTGAAGGAGGATTATAAAATGATCCAAAATACCTATTTATATTTTATAAAAGAATCATGATTAAAATTTGTTATGATTATTGTTGAAACTCCTAAAAGATCAAAATATATTTTCTCAAAATTTCCCTCACTTATGATTTTTAAAAGAATGGTGATACAAATGCTTAGCAATACATTTAAATAGTCATCTGAAAAGTGATATTCAAGATTGAATACATAGAATATGAGATATTACGTGATGTTTTCACGATGAGAAGTAAATACGCATTGTACTCTTTTTTTCTTTAACCAATATTTTGTCCCATTAAGTTTTCTTGATAAAATTTATAATGAAACAACATATTATGTGTATTATAAATATGTAACTTTTTCCTTTATTAGGAATTACTAACAAACTTTAAACGAAATTAAATGAATTGAAAATATTTGAATGGAATGGAATTGAGATGATTAGCATTGATGAGATGGATGATCCAATTTGAGAAACAATGTTTTAATACGACAAGTAAAGTACTGAAATGGACAAATTGCTGTTATGGCAGCCACCCACAGACATCCATTATTAACAACACATCAACACACCATGCATTTCCACTTCACCCTCGCCGACAAAGAGCCGTGTCTCAGCCTCTCTCCGTCGCCTTCGTCAGTCTCCCCATGGCCACCACTGCTCCGACCGGTTCTCCACTGTCACAACCATCTCTTACTCACCCACCACCACCACGGAAGCTAACAACCGTTAAAGCACTATCTGAATCGCCCGGACTTTCTTCCATCCCTTCCATTTACACTTCCCAAAACAAACCTACCACGAACCAGTTTCAGACACGAAAGAACCAATCCCCACCATCGATTTCTCCCTCCTCACCTCTAGTCATCCCGGTCAAAGGTCTAAAACCATCCGAGAACTCGGAAAAGCCTGCCGGAACTGGGGCTTCTTCATGGTATATATATGTTTCTTCTTCCATCGATGTTAGCTTTATTGATCATTTGTTTTTGGTATTTGATTTGGGGATATTCTCAGGTGACCAACCATGGGGTGCCAGAGAGGATGATGAAGGCAATCATCGAGGTTTGCCGGGAATTTTTCGAGCTACCGGAGGAAGAGAAGCGAGGAATTGGTGGGAAACATGTGTTGGATCCGATTAGATTCGGAACCAGTTTCAATGAATCAGTGGATGAAATTTTGTGTTGGAGAGATTATGTGAAGATATTTCAGCACCCTGAGTTTCACTCACCCAAAAGCCTCCTTCCTTCAGGTTTGTTGTTGTTCAAATTTATCTTCCGTCATGCATTAAGAAAGTGTATTCACAAACTTTTTCTCAAGCTCTCAAAAATCCCGTTAACGGTAAACTAGAAAACTTGAACCGAAATTGAAGGGCATATAATAATTATAAGATAGCCGAACCGCTATTAGTTGCGAACTTTCCTTTACTATTATTTAGTTACACTAATTTAGTTGAATACTTAAGATTGTTAAAAGAATTCATTTCATCACTTTTAATTTGGACCTATCAATAACTTTTTAAAAATAGAGGATAAAATGTGTCAAACTAAAGTGTGGAAAATAAATTTTAGCATAGTAATAAAGGGACTAAAACAAAAGTAGACCCATTCAAAATATTGCACTCCTTCTCTTAATTGTTATTTGGAGTTGGGTGTAAGAAGAGGTCATCATGGCCAAGTCGTAACAAATTTTTTGGTTTATTTTATCCATATAAAATAAATTTAAAAATATAATAAATCATACACAAAAAACATTAAAATAAGCATATCCCAACAAATTAAAAATAAATAAATAAAATCTTTTTACTTAAATAACACCAAAATAGGTACAACTTAACAAACAAATGTCTCTAAAATAGTAGCAAAATTAACAATAAAACAATATTTATACATATTCAAACAATAACAACAAAATGATAACAATAGAATAGTGAAATGATAGCAAAATAGTGAAAAAACGACAACAATTTTTTTTTTCAAATTGAAGCTAGGCCGATCTGGGTTAATGCCAAAAAAGTTTACCTGATACCCAATTTATTATCTAAATGGGCCTTTTTTTTTTTTGCTCAGAATTTATATTTTTGCCCAAACTTTCCTATTTTTCAGACGGGCTTTCGACTCATAAACAGTGTAAGGAGACATTAACAAAATCCTAATTCATTAAAAAAGAAATAGAATCAAGCTAACATAATATTTGACATTTGTTGGGACCTCTCCAATTCGGTAAGAGTGTCGGGTAAGTGGATGTATCCTATATCAATATATTCGAATATTTTTGAAAAACAACTCTTTTATAAAGTTAAAACTACATTATCTTATTCTCATTTTCGAATATGCGTACGTAACATAGATTACAACAGCATTTGCCTAAATTTTTCAGAGAAATTGCATTGGAATACAGCAAAAGAGTCCGGCTAGTAGCCAGAGAAATAATAAGAGGAATATCTGAAAGTCTGGGGCTAGAAAAGGACTACATTGATGAAACCCTAAACCTTGAGAATGGCCTGCAACTGATTGCAGCGAACTTGTATCCGCCATGTCCACGGCCGGAGCTGGCAATGGGGTTGCCTCCACATTCGGACCATGGTCTTTTGACCCTCTTAATCCAAAACCAAATAGGGGGACTTCAAGTACAACACAAAGGCAAATGGGTGAATATAGACCCTATCCCCAATTCATTTCTTGCCAACATTGGCGACCATATTGAGGTACAACTCCAAATTCCCTCGCACTTTTTATCCCCATCTTGTTTTGTTTTGGTTGATAGTATTCACATTTACTTCATATATGGTAGCCATATCATGCATAGTTTATCCAAGCTTAATTTGACACGGTTTATTTTGATGCAAGATTTTGAGCAACGGAAAGTACAAAAGTGTCCTCCATCGAGCTGTGGTGAACAACAGAGATGTAAGGATATCCATAGCAGTGCCCCACGGACCAGCATTGGATGCCATTGTTAGCCCAGCTTCAAAGTTGGTGGAAAATTTGGGGAATCCACCA
Organism: Gossypium raimondii; assembly: GCF_025698545.1. Classification (NCBI taxonomy): domain Eukaryota; kingdom Viridiplantae; phylum Streptophyta; class Magnoliopsida; order Malvales; family Malvaceae; genus Gossypium; species Gossypium raimondii. Next base: position 108,361 of record NW_026291215.1, on the reverse strand, counting down.
GCATATGGAGCTATGAAATATAAGGAATATTTGGAGCTTCAACAAGGTACCATGCTCAATGGGAAATCTTGCTTGGAACGTATACGAAACGGAGATTGAGTTGATTTAATTTAAGTGGTTGACTTCATTTTATGAGGAACCAACCGCAAAAACTGTATTTCATTTCACCACTTCTAGACTCCAATGTCCATAGGAAGATGAGCTACTATAACGTTTAATAATCACCAAGTTTCCTCCTTTTCAACCATTTATGATCTGCTCCAAGGCCTACGTAATCCCTAACACTATGCTTTCTATTCCTCACTCATAACTAGCTATTAAGATAAAAGAAAACTTTTGTTTCGCACCATTCTTTCTCTTATGTTAGTTTATTGACAAAAAAGAAATTAATTATGATACAACATTTTAGCTTACTAATTTTTAATTTGAAATTAGTTAAACATTATTCAAAGAACTTTCTTGATAGCTTATTGACAATTTTTATAAGAGTGGATTCACTGAGATCAATGGTGAGATTAATTTTGGTGAGACTAAAAATAACAATGATAATAATATTAGTTACAGTAGCCATGCGACAAAAGTCTATATTGTAATATGTGAATTCAAATGTAATAATAACAATGATATTGAAATAAAAAATGACTATTAAAGATATTAAATTGAAACATATATGTAATAAATTAAATAAAAAAATACAAATTAGAGCTGGGGACAAAAAAAAAACCCACATATAAAAATGCTAAAATTTGGGCCCGACTCGACCCGCCCATATTAATTTTTTTATATTACATTATTTTGTACATAATTTTTAAATATATATAATACATCAAAATACTAAAAATATTAAAATAAATATTTCGGAACAAATTGAAAATAAATTTTAAAAAATATGTATACTTGAATAATACTAAGATAGATGCAACTTAATAAGAAAATGTCTCTAAAATAATAACAAAATTAACAATAAAATAAGTTGTATACAATATCCAAATAATAACAATAAAATAGTAGCAAAATAAGGAGAAAACAACAAAAAAATATCATTAAAGTAACAAAATAAATAGCAGATTTTTTTCCCTCATTTAGTGAATTCGGACCGGGCCGGACTCAGGCAAAAAGGTCTTACCCAAGGCCCGAATTTTCGGGCGAACTTTCAGGTCAGTCCGGTAGCCCGGCCATGAGCAGGTTTACTTAGTATTAACTTATTCTCACCTTACGCAGACAAAATCACTGCCACCTCAATTGGTAATTCCAACTTCCAATTGCTTCTTGCTTGTAGGCAGCCTAATGCAACATGGCAGGTTTAACTTGGAGGCAGACTTGTTAATTTAAACTTTAACTTGAAAATTTTATTTGATTAACTCGAATTTAAACTCAATTTAATCTAATTTGATTATAAAAGTCAACAATTTGACAAAATTGATTCAAACTTGAAATAACTGGAACCTTAAATGACTTGAATAAATAACTCTAAATGATTTGAATCTAAGATAACCTACTTAAAAACTTAATTTCTAAGACCGAATGACCAAAAGACGAAATTGGCTTTAACATGAAATGATGTGAAAATTTTAAAATTGAATTCATCTTGTCCATATCAATCCAATTTAAATCTAACTCAACTCATTCAATTTACAAGTATAGTTGAGGGTGTATACATAGTTTCTTTATATAATCAATTGAATAATAGTAATAATATTGTTGAAAAAAATATTTATGAATCCCAAAAAAAATTAATTTTTATAAACTGTAAAAGGTATAGAGAATACTCTAATTCTAATTGTAAATAAATATATATATAAAATCAACTTTGAAAGTTATCGTCTCATGCCAATCGTGCTTGGGAAACTTTGCTCACTTAGAGGTTAGTCGAATAATACTATTTGACATATTCTTAATTTAATTAAGAGGCTGACTTCATTACATGAGGTAGCTTCCATGCCAACCACAACTACTGCATTTCACCTATTTTAAACTCCAAAATCCCATGAGAAGATGACCTACCAATACCTTCAATATTGACCAAGTTTTCTCCATTCCAAACATACATGATCAAATATTACCAACTCCAGTGGCCTATTCCCACTGCTCCAAGGCCTTTATAAACCCCAACACCATGCTTTCTCTTCCTCACTCAAAATCTTTCTTTCATCAGCTTATAATTAGTTTCAAAATCTCTGGACAAAATGGGTTGTTTCAATTGCTTTGCTTTGGGATTCTTCGTGGCTCTGTCGCTTGCAAGCATTGATGTCGGGGTTGCAGCTCGTCACCTTCAGCAACTGCCTCCAATGCCAACATTGCCTACAACCACACTCCCACCATTCCCATCTATCCCTAATCTCCCACAGCCATCCATACCATCTTTCCCAAGGCCTGGGGCGCTTCCTCCACTTCCTACCATGCCCGCTTTGCCCACACTGCCTAGTGTACCAAGGGCCACATTGCCCCATCTACCAAGCATGCCTTCGATTCCCACAATCCCAACTACAATTCCCTCTATTCCATTCTTCTCTCCACCACCTTCTCCTTCTAGTCCTTAAAAATCCCTTTCGCCAGGTGATGGGTGGCAATTCCAATCCAGAGTCTTATTTTTTTGTCCACGACTTATATTGCTTTGTATAAATGGGAGTTTCGCCAATTCCCATGATTTTCTGTACTTTGATAGTTATTTTGCTTATTATTGGATTATATACTTATTTTTTTATATATATAATGTTTTCATTAACTAATTAATTACTGAATCCATTTTTAACACACGAGTTTATGAAACTAAGATAAGAATGAAACAATAAATATAGACAAAATAAATTAATTATGATGCAACGGTGAATCAAATCTAAATTATTCTTTGAGAAAGTAAACACTTGACTAATAAACTACAATTTGAGGTTAAACTAACTCAAATTATCTCGAAGGTAAACTAACCTAAATTATTCTTAAAGAAAATAAACACCTGGCCAATAAACTAGACACATCCATGGGTTTGGGCCCTTGACCTTAACAACCTGCCAAAATATGGGAGGATTCGGGTAAAAATATAGGCCCGAAATATGGGCTTGGGCAAAAAAATTAGGCCCGTTTAAAAAACGGGCCGGGCCTCGGGCACCACTTTTTTGGCCCGGGCCCGAATATAATAAATATATATTTTATTTTTATTTTTAAATTTTAAAATACTTTTAAAATAAATTTTTTTATTTTTTTATTTTTAAAATAATTTTTAATGTTTATTTTAAAAATGGGCCAGGCCGGGCCGGGCTCGGGCTTATGATATTTTTCTCGGGCCGAGCCTGGGCAAAATTTCAGGCCCATATTTCGGGCCGGGCTGGGCTCAGGCCTAGGTGGCAGGCCGAAGATTTTTTTCGGGCCCGGCCCGAACCCGGCCTAGCCCATGGACAGGTCTACAATAAACTACAATTTGAGGTTAAACTAATTTACATTTTTCAATGTTAAAGAGGATGAGTTTTTTATTAGATTTGAACCTTGATGCTTACTGGAGCTTTGTCACTAGGCAATAGTTTATTGACAATTTTTGTAAGAGTGGGTCCGTCTAGATCAACAGTGAAGTTGGTTTCACTAAGACTAAAAATAATAGTGTTAATGAGATTAGTTATTATAGTAGTGAAATTAAAATCAACCTTATAGTATATATTTAAATTCAAGCGCAACACTACTAGTGAGATCAAAATCGAAAATCACTATTAAGGATGTTAAATTAAAATATATATATATGAAAATAAATAAATAAAAAAATTATATTTGTGTTAAACTATAATTAAACATTAAATTTATAAAAATACTTATATTATATTTAAATTAACTAATATATGAAAATATATTATATTAAATCATAATGAAAATCATTACATTATAAATAAATTGTCATATACCAACGCATACTGTACAAGCCCAATTTAACCCGGGCCACCAAACTAGACCTAACCCATCAGACCCAAATAAATCAAACCCACCCCAAACTAAACCTAACCCAAACAGACCCAAAAACAAATCCAATCTAGAACAAGCCAAAAATTCAAACAGCCCAAACCCAAATCTAAACCTAACCCAACATCCCAGCCCAACAAACCAAAGTCAAACTAGGGTTTCAGAAAAGCTGAAACCCTAGCTTTCTTGGTCGTCGCATGTCTGCCACCGCCACTGCTGTGCGGCACCTGCCACCACCTGCTTCACCCACTTGCACCTGCGAAAGAAGAAACGACAACATAAAAAAATAAAAAAAAACTCTATAAAAATGGTTATATAAGCTAAGAAAGTGATTAAATGCTAAAGTTACATATTTTATGTAATTAAATTGGTTAATTTATGAGAATTCACCACTAATTTTACCATATTTATTGAATTTTGTGCAGGAATGCAATTTGGGGCTAAATAGAAGAAAAAGGAAACAATTGGGCTAGATTGAAGAAAGAAGCAAAGAAGGAGGGCCAAAGCAGAATTTTTCCAAGAATATTAGCTGAAATGGTTGACTTAGTGGGAGATTATTTTGGGATATTTTTTATATTATGGAAAATTTTCCTTGATTTTCTATACTAGTTTGCCCTTAATTTAGCAAGGCCACTAGTATAAATAGAGGCTACATTTGTTCATTTTAATGATCAATTCATAAATCAAGCTTTCAATTAAGTCTTTCATTAAGTGTTTTTTTTTCTTTCTTCAAGTATTTTTCATCTAGTTCTTTTATCAAGTTTTTAATTACCAAGTTTTTTTAATCAAGTTTTGCAGCAAGTTTTTTTTATAGTTTTTTATCAAGTCTTTTCATAAAATTTTCCATCAAGTTTTTAATCATTTCGTTTTTAAATTAAGCTTTTATCTCTTGCAATTCAATCTTTTCTTTCTTTTTTTTTGTCAGCAATTAATTTCCAACCTTGCGTCACCTTCACCACTCACTTTCATTTTTTTCATTTATTCAATCTTATTTAATTATTCAAATACCAACATGCCCCAAACCTTAGCCAACTAAACCCATTTTCAGCTTTAGGCCGAAATTAGCCTCGTCAAAACTCGTGAGTTACGAACCCGAGCAATTTAACTCATAAAGTTCCAGTACTTATTACTTCTCCGGATTAAGAGTATGATTTTGTCAACTCACAAAGTCAGATCAACATTAAGTCAAAAAAGATGTCGTTTGATTTAGTGTGGTTAGACGTACAGTTGGAATTCTGAAAGGAACGTTTCTAATTGGTTTTCTGTGAACACATTCGCGTGCCAAGTGGAGATTGCTGTTTGGTTCCGTCAAGGGAAGTAGTAACCGGATTTAAATGTCCCACGCGGTTGAGGGCATTGGTTCGTTTGTGCTATTCTAGAACATAAAGTCTGGGAGTTCTAAATCACGAACGTTTCGTGGTTGTTCGATCGGTAAGGGTTAGTTATTGGACGTTCCATAACTAATTTACACAAGGAAGAGTTGGTGTCCGAGGCGTCCTTGGTAGCTATAACTATCTTATTGGAAAATAGGAGTTCATCAAATTTCGAGGATCGGTTCAAAGACGAGGAAAATTCGTGCCTAAAGCTGAGCTTATTCTAATTAATTTTTCTTAATATTTGTTTCACTGTTTTTATTATCATGTTTTCAACTTTTACTTTTTATGTCATTTTTTTGTTTATTTCAGGTCATCAAATTTTATCCCCCCGAATTTCTTGGGCACGACAGCTGCCTCGATATAAATCTGGTCAAGAGAAACAATTCTGATAAACCGGTCTACGAGGATCAACTCTATCCTATCTTGCATAATTTGTAAATTAAGGCGTAGGTTTATATTGGTGGATTCGACACCCATCAGTTTTGGCGCCGTTGCCGGGGACTGGCAACACTTACAATTGTTTAGATTATCTTCATGACCAGATCTTCATCCGGAGATCTCAAATACGACCCAGAGATCGAAAAATCAGCACGAGCACAACGTGAAGAGATGGAAGTTCTTAAAAGTGTAGAAGCAATTCAACGTGGAAATCAAGTCGAAGTGGTTGAACCAGAGACCGAGCCACTTCCTGAAACAAAAGAAGTAGAAGACAACCTCGGTGAACCAAAAAGGATGGCAAACCGAACCATTCGTCAACTAGTCGCTGCTCCCAACGAGCAAACACCGTTATGCATCAACTATCCAACTGGAGAAACCCTATTCGAGTTGAAGTCAGACCTGATCCACATTTTGCCCACTTTTCGAGGCTTGAAGAATGAAAATCCACACACGCACTTGAGAGAATTCCACATGGTCTTCTCAAGCATGAAACCTCAGGGAGTAACCGAAGATGAAATTAAACTTCGGGCCTTTCCTTTTTCTTTAGTTGATACAACAAGAGAATGGTTATTTTACTTACCCCTGGTTCTATTACAACGTGGGATGACTTATCTCGTGTTTCTCTTGACAGATTTTTCCCAGCATCGCGAGCAGCTGAACTTAGGAGAGACATAGTGGGAATTCGACAAATGGAGAGTGAATCGCTCTACGACTATTGAGAGCGATACAAGAAACTGTGTGCAAGTTGTCCTCAACACGGTTTGACCGAGCAATCACTTCTTTAGTATTTCTATGAGGGTTTGCTCCCTATGGAAATGAAAATGATTGACGCAGCTAGTGGAGGGGCGCTTGTCAATATGACTCCTCAAAGGGGAAGAGAATTGATATCCACCATGGCAGCAAATTCTCAACAGTATCGGCCAAATTCAGAACCCACAAGACGGGTTAATGGGGTAAAGGTTTCATCCTTAGAAGATAAATTGGATAAGCTCACTAATATTGTTCAAACTATGCTTACAGAAAAGAAGAATCTGACCCAGCTGTGTGGAATTTGTACTACATCTGAACATCTGACGGATTTGTGCCCAATCCTTAACGAAAATTCAACGGCACATGTTGACAATGTAAGAAGTTTTCTGAGACCTCCGGAAAGACGCTATGATCCTTTCTCCAACACCTACAATCCCGGGTGGAAAGATCATCCCAACTTGAATTACGGAACTAATCCCCGATATAATCCGTCATACCAACCGAGACCTTTGCAACCACCGCAACTGCCACCCAAGCCAAGCACATCTCTAGAAGCTATTGTGGAAAGACTTGCCGTTGATGCTGTAAAATATCAACAGAGGACAGATGCATCAATACATGAGTTAACTAATCAAGTTAGTAAACTCTCGATGGCAGTTAATCGTTTAGAGTCTCAAGGTAAATTACCTTCCCAGATAAAGCCGAATCCTAGGCAGAATGTAAGTGCAATAACTCTTCGTAGCGGAAAAGTTTTGGAAACAGTTCCAGAAAAAAGTCATGGGCAAGACAATGAACGGGAAAAGTAGATCTCTGATCCAAAAGTCAGAATGGAATCAGAAATCCAGAAACCGTTGGATCTTTGAAATGATATACCGATCTCAAGCGGTGATTGGGTTAGCCCGGTTCATGTCGTGCCCAAGAAAACTGGCGTGACAGTGGTGAAAATTTTGTCAGGAGAGCTAGTTCTTACCCGAGTCCAGAATGGATGGAGGGTTTGTATCGATTACAGGAAGTTGAACGTAGCTACCCGGAAAGACCATTTTCCACTTCCCTTCATCGATCAAATGCTCGAGCGATTAGCTGGTAAGACTCATTATTGTTGTCTCGATGGATATTCAGGATTTTTCCAAATTTCGGTGGCGCCTGAGGATCAAGATAAAACAACTTTCACGTGCCCTTTCGGAACGTTTGCGTATAGACGAATGTCGTCTGGACTCTATAATGCTCCGACCACTTTCCAGAGATGCATGTCGAGCAAATTCTCCAATTATGTCAAGAAAATCATTGAAGTCTTCATGAATGACTTCACGGTGTACAGATCTTATAGACGATTCAAAAAGACTTCTTGAAGATCATGCAACCGCTTTGCAGTCTATTACAAAAGGATAAAGAATTTGAATAACACAGGTCGTCGAGCTAAACGACGTTAAACAAAGCGCTGTTGGGAGGCAACCCAAATTTTCTTTTCCTTTATGCAAATAAGATTTTTGGTAAAATGGAAAATGAAAATGCATGTCGAGGATTAGTTCTGTCTAAGGAAAGACTTGGTACTTAAGTATGTCCATTGTGACTCACCTCTCTTTCCTGGGAACTTACTTGGTGCATTTATCACGACTATTTTACCAAATCTCGTAATCTTAGTTTTTAATAATTTATTTCTTGAGTTTATAGCTTAGCTAATAAATTTGAAAAAAAAACATTTTAATTTTTCTATTATTATTATTTATTTTTACTATTTTATTTTATTTTCATTTTTATTTTTGCAGGAAACATTTCAAGAAAAAATTAAATTCCACATGTCAACCCACAAAATTCTTTTTATTTCAGCCAAGGCCCACTCTACCTACGAGACCACCCTCCACGACGTTGAAATACATGGGGAGTTTCTTTTTCTCTCTTTCTCCTACTTATCTTTACTTTTATTCTTTAAATTACATTGGGACAATGTAAAATAAGTAGGGGGAGGGAAATATAAATTGGTTCTAATTTGCTTATCTGTCATCGTTATTTTTGCATGTTTTCGGTAAAAGGTAAAATTTTTCTTTAATAAGTTGGGATGGTACACTTATGGTTTGACCTATTTAGCTATTTAGTTCTTTACACATACAACTTTTCAATAACCTAGACTTAGTGGGTAAGAAATTTTTGAATTATGAGTTTGCTTGACTGCTTTTATCTTTCAAAAAAAAAGGGAAGAAAAAATAATAATAATACTCCACTGATATGAATGTTAAGAGTGAAAATTGGGGCTGTACCCCGGACCGAGTAACCGGAATGTGGTGCTTGGGTTGTCATTACATCTCGCGTAAAAAGGTTTGTGTGACTGTCTAATTTCTTTGCACTCACTCCGCTAACAAGTTATCATGAGTAGGGCGAAATAACTAGCTTACAGACGTCTGAATTGAGTAACCGAAACATGGTGCTTGGGTTGTCATCATGTCTCGCGTCAAAAAATTCAAAAATGTCCTAAGTACAAAAATAATAAAATGAAAGGTAAGCGTATCAAGCTCTTATAAATTCTGAAATATATTTACTTACTTATTAGGCTAGGTTATTTGAGATGTTAATGTGCTAGGATTAAATTGTTGAATTGTGCAAACCATGAGGGTCAAGTCCTATTTTGGAGGAAATTTTTCCTTTTGCAGATAGATGCAAAATGCTCGAGGACTAGCATAAGCTAAGTAGGGGGGATTTGATTAAATGCTAAAGTTACATATTTTATGTAATTAAATTGGTTAATTTATGAGAATGCACCACTAATTTTGCCATATTTATTGAATTTTGTGCAGGAATGCAATTTGGGGCTAAATAGAAGAAAAAGGAAACAATTGGGCTAGATTGAAGAAAGAAGCAAAGAAGGAGGGCCAAAGCAGAATTTTTCCAAGAATAATTAGCTGAAATTGTTGACTTAGTGGGAGATTATTTTGGGATATTTTTTATATTATGGAAAATTTTCCTTGATTTTCTATACTAGTTGGCTCTTAATTTAGCAAGGCCACTAGTATAAATAGAGGCTACATTTGTTCATTTTAATGATCAATTCATAAATCAAGCTTTCAATTAAGTCTTTCATTAAGTGTTTTTTTTCTTTCTTCAAGTATTTTCATCTAGTTCTTTTATCAAGTTTTTAATTACCAAGTTTTTTTATCAAGTTTTGCAGCAAGTTTTTTAAAGGTTTTCATCAAGTCTTTTCATAAAATTTTCCATCAAGTTTTAATCATTTCATTTTAAATTAAGCTTTTATCTCTTGCAATTCAATCTTTTCTTTCTTTCTTTCTTTTTTGTCGACAATTAATTTCCAACCTTGCGTCACCTTCACCACTCACTTTCATTTTTTCATTTATTCAATCTTATTTAATTATTCAATACCAACATACCCCAAACCTTAGCCAACTAAACCCATTTTCAGCTTTAAATTGAAATTAGCCTCGTCAAAACCCGTGAGTTAGGAACCGAGCAATTTAACTCATAAAGTTCGATGCTTATTTCTTCAATTAAGAGTAGCCCAATTGTTTCTTTTTCTTCTATTTAGCCCCAAATTGCATTCCTACACAAAATTCAATAAATATGGCAAAATTAGTGGTGCATTCTCATAAATTAACCAATTTAATTACATAAAACATGTAACTTTAGCATTTAATCGAAAATTATTGTAACGGGAGTGTTTTCTTTTTTTTTTCAATGAAATAAAAAGGATTCAAGCAAAAGAAAAAAGAGATTCAAACATAAAAAAGTGAGTAGATCCCAAAAGCAAAGGTTTTTTTTATTATTATTTTGTTTTCGGATTCTTTTTTTATTTAGTCATTTTCTAATATATATATACAAATATATAGTAAACATAAAAATATATAAAAAGAAAAAGAAAAGAAAAACTTATCCTTGATTTCGACGGAAAAATGTGACTTTTGGCCTTTCGGCCGCCGTTGACGGTGGTGCCATCGCCGGCGACCGGCGGCCGACACGGTAGTAACTCGCCGGAGCCTTCGCCGGATTCTGGGCTAAGACAGGGGGGAGAGAGCATTTTTTTTTTGTTTTGAGAAGGAAAGGAATGAAATTTTTGTCAAAAATTTGAGCTTTATAGGCCCCCAAAACGACGTCGTTTAGCCCTTCAACCTGCGCATGCGACCCGACCCGCCAGAGGATCCGCGCGTTTTCAACTTTTGGACTATTTGCGCGCCCGACGCTTCCTTTTTTTATTTTGCAATCAAGTCTCTTCTAGTTTGTTTTTTTTTTAATTTGGCCTTGTAATTTCTTTCCGATTTCAATTCGGTCCACCTTGAGGCTGTGCATTTTGGGGGACCGGGATTATTCCCATTTGGTCCCTCATTGTTATTCGCGCGTTCAGATTGGTCTTTTTTCTTCTTATTTATTTCTGATTTGCCCCAAATTCTCATTTTAAATTTCAATTTAGTCCTTTTTGTTATTTTTGCTATTTTATAATTAAAATTAATTACTTTAACATCATTATTATTATTATTTCCCTTTTTTTTATTTACCTGTTATTTTATTAAATCAATTAGTTTCACATTATTATTCCTATTATATTTCTTTTCATATTTATTTATCTAAATATTTTAAATATATTTAGTGTATTGTATTGTTTTATTTATTTACATTTTTTCTTTTCCTTTCAAACTCTAAATTATTTATTATTCGTATTAGTATTATTATCATTATTATTATATTTCTACTTATATTTATTTATTTAAATTTTAAATATATTTGTCTTATTATATATTGATATTATTATTTGCTTATTTATATCTTTTTATTTCAAACTTTGTTATATACATATACATAGATTTTTTTATTTTTATAAATTTTTTATTTTCGTTATTGTTATTATTGTCTTATTTGATATTTATTTATGTGTTCATTATTATTTTGGAAAATGTTTTAGTCCTATTTGTTTATTTACTTATTATCTCATGTATAATTGATTTGTCCTTTTATTTATCTTATTTTTGTTGTTGTTGCTCGTATTATTTATGCTTACATCATCGTATTCATTTTATTTTGTTATGCATATTAACACCATGTTTCATTTCTACTATTTCGTGTTAGATTAATTTTATTCAATGCATAAATTATGATTTTTGAATAAGCAAAATCTCGTGTTTAGATTCGAGAAAGTCGTACCCTAACTTATGGGTTTTCGATTTTCGCAATAAATCTAAATACACGAATCTTTTCAAACTTAAGTTTTTAAACGATCTCGGGAATTAACAAAAGATCATGTCATAACTTACGGGGCATGATTCCTTTTCTAAATCCGAGATAGTTAAATATATTTTAAATAAGTAAATTTTTGGCATTTATTCGCGCATCGGGAATTCAAGACATTGTGTCCTAACTTACAGGATATAATTCTCTTTCTCGATTAACGTGAATATGCCCTTTTCTCGAAAATTTTCAACATTTCAATAAAGGATCGTATTTTAAATCTCTTCAAAATTTTCAATTTTCGACACTAAAGACACTAAATAATCAACTAGGTGCCAATTTTGGGCGTTACGAGGGTGCTAACCCTTCCTCGTATGTAACCGACTCCCGAACCCGCCTTTATGAATTTCGTGGTCCAAAATCGTTGTTTTAATAAAATCAAATTGTTTATTAAAAGCAACCACTTTTCAAGGTGACCAGATCACACCTCATCAAAAAAGATTGGTGGCGACTCCCGTGTTTGTTTTCATTTTCAAAATTAAAGTCGACCCCGTTTTCACAAAAAAAATAGTTTCGACGCATACTTTTATCGAAGATCTAATTCTGTAAGTATAAATAGGTTTATATAAATGTTTTCTTAAATCAGATTGATGATCGAACCGATTAGACCACCATTTCAGTCAATCTGACCGATTCAACCGGTCCGATTAAAAATTAAAAATAAAATTTTTTAAACTCCAATTCGATCACTTTTTTAACTAGTTCAATTATTTCATACCCATTCCCAATCTAATCGGTTCAAAGTCACTCTCTGGATTGATCTCTCGATCAATTCCCAGTCCAATCGACCAGTCTAGTTCAAACAACACTGGTCTATACCAACATTTTACTTATTTGTTAATATACGATGAGCCTATATTAGTACATTTTGTTAGTGTTGGTGTAAAAGTATCTGTAATGAAAAATTAAATTTAATAATTGAGTAAAATTTTTGGAAGAAACAATTTAACAATTTATTTTACTTTTGAGATATAAATTAAAAAATTAAATAAAATCAAGTATATATAAAATTAAATTTGATCTCGAGACGAAAAAAACTCTCTAATAAGTGTTTTTCAAAGTTTTAATATATTATCTTATTTGTTGTTTCGAACTAATATTATTTTGGTTTAAGGAGTTTTAACTTGTGTTTTCAATTACTACTACTTCAATTGGGAGTTCTAACTTTCATTTTTTTTTTTGCAATGGTAAGTTTAACAAGAAGCTAAACATGCCAATTTTGACTTTGATCCTATTTGATTTCACCATAAAAGGTTAACAATTTTAACTTCTTCAACTTAAATTTCAATTGGTTTGAATTTAAAATAATTTTGAAATAATTTAATTTTAAATAATCTAAATTTAAAATGATTAGAGCTCGAAATAAATAGAACAAGTAACATAGAATAACTTAAACTTGAAGTAACCATAACTCAAAACAATCTAGACCTATAATGACTTAACTAAAAAATTGAACCTCTCACTGAAATGACTTAAAGCGAACCAAACTTGAAATTGACCCAAACCCGAAACAACTTGAAAATTTTAAAATCTTAATTAACTTGATTTAAATTAACTTGATCTAAAACCAAATAAATATGCACAACTAAAAGGTGATCTAGAATGTCGGAAAAGTTAAATCATGTAATCATCTTTTAAAATGTTTGACATAGTTAAGTAAACGACCTATGTCGGGCTACATAACGAGCAATTGGTGAAACATTGGTAAGTGGAGGATTAATTTAATCACTAACTTAAGGCGCTAACTTATTAATTTAATTAAGAGGTTAACTTATTACATGAGGTCGCTTCCATGCCAACCACAACAACTGCATTTCACCAGTTTTAAACTCCAATATCCATTAGAAGATGACCTACCAAATATCTTTAATATTGACCAAGCTTTCTCCTTTCTCAACCATGTATGATCAAATATCACCAACTCCAGTGGCCTATTCCCACTGCTCCAAGACCCTATATAAACCCCTTACACCATGCTTTCTCTTCCTCACTCAAAAGTAGCTATTAAGATAAAAAGACTTTGTTTCATCCGCTAATGAAATGGCATCTTTCAATTGCTTTGCTTTGGCATTCTTCGTGGCTTTGTCGTTTTCAAGCATTGACGTTGGCCTAGCAGCTCGTCACCTTCAAAGAATCGCCTCCGATGCCAACATTGCCTACAACCACACTCCCACCATTCCCATCTATCCCTAATCTCCCACACCATCCATACCATCTTTCCCAAGGCCCGGCACTTCCTCCACTTCCTACCATGCAGGTTGCCCACATTGCCAAGTGTACCCAGGGCCACACTGCCTCCTCTGCCAAGCATACCCTCAATCCCCACAATCCAACCTACAATTCCCTCTATTCCTTTCCTTTCTCCACCACCTTCTCCTTCTACCCCTTAAAATGGGACTGTCCAGGAGACATAACAGGTAAAGCCGAACCTTTTCCAACAAATACCTTACCTGGGCCTTTGAAAGATCCAGTATCACCAATGGAGCTGGCTGAATTTGTTAAATGATGCGTGGCACCTGAATCCGGATACCAAGAATTATCAGCTACTGTTTCAGGAGTTGCTACATACGCCTGAGGTGGTGTTGGGGCTGTGCCAGAGGACAGCATGGGAACCTGTTGTGGAGGACTACCAACAAACGGATTAGCCCAAGTAGATGATGGAAGAGTGGAAAAACACCAACCTGATGAATTCCATTGAGGTTGAGAAGAAGTGAGCCAAGGCGTAGTAGAATGACCGGAGCCAACCATGCTGATGTTTGCTTGTGGAGGAGGCCTATAGTTAGTACTCTTGTAAGAAGAGTCAAACCGATGATAACAGCGATCAACAAGATTACCAGCCTTCCCACACAACTGACATTGAATCTTCGAGTGAAAAGAACGACCTCGCCCACGCCCTCGACTCATAGACGATGGTTGATAAGAAGGAATGGAATCATTAGAAACTGTGGAGTCAGACTTTTGATGCGATACCACGTTAGCAAAACTAGAAATTTCAGTACTCACAAGCTGTTGTCGTGCTTCAGCATCAAGAAGCATAGACACTACTCCTTGAACCGTGTAGGGCACCTGGCTGGAAGTAACAATTGTAATAACAGATTCATAATCTGGAGAAAGTCCATTGAGAATTGCAGTGATGTGCTCATGCTCACTAATGATTTCACCACAACTAGCAAGGTGATCACAACAGCCTTTAATCTTGACTAAAAAATCTTTCATGCTCATCTCACCCTTGCGCTGAGAGTGCAAAGTCCACCGATAAAACATCAACTTGGAAGTGGTTTTACTCCCATACAAGGCGACAACCGCTTTCCAGATCTTCGCACTTGTATCCATGCCAATAAGGTGAGGTAGGACAGATGGACCGATAGAAGATAATAGCCACGATGCAAGCGCACTATCTTGTTGCTCAAAATGAGCAAACTCTGGATTTTCACAACAACCCCCACTTTCATCGGAAATAAACTGAGTAGGAGGATCTTGATTCTCATCCAAGAAACGCTGAAGCTTGTGTGCTTTGACTGCTAGAAGAACTTTCTGTCGCCACAACAAATAGTTGCTATCATCAAGAAGAACACTGATCTTCTTTGATGAAAAAATCCTACTATCGACAACTCCATCAACAGAATTGCAAGCCATACTAAACATACATAGCGGAAAATCAAGCAGAAAACACCAAGAAACACCTTACATCTGATACCATGTTAGACTTTACAAAATATTCAGAAAAGAAGACTTTCTTACTTTTTATTCTATTTATTTAATGCATGCAGAAGTCTCATGCATTTATAGTCATACGTACAATGAAGAAACTGCTGATAACAGACTAACTGCAAACGATAACCACAATAACAGTCTTAACTACTTTGATAACTACTCTAACACGGGGCACTTCCTCCACTTCCTACCATGCCTAGGTTGCCCACATTGCCAAGTGTACGAAGGGCCACACTGCCTCCTCTGCCAAGCATACCCTCAATCCCCACAATCCAACCTACAATTCCCTCTATTCCTTTCCTTTCTCCACCACCTTCTCCTTCTACCCTTAAAATCCCTTTTGGCTTATGGGACCCAGTCCAGTCGGGACATGCTACTACTGTTCTCATCTCATTCATGGTCGAAAGTGGTAGTTCTGAGACTCGAGTTTTTAATCAAGATATATAGTTACTTATTTGTTTACTTTCTCTCTCAGAAGATCGTACAAGATTTGAGACGTCTTTGTATGTTGATTTTTGAGAACTATTGTTTGCTTATTTTCACCACATATAGGATTTGTTTGTATAAATGGGAGTTCCCATTATTTGGTGTATTTTGATACGTTATTCGCTTATTTATAAACTTCACATTGTTAACACACGAATTTAGCAAATGAAGAAAATAATGATAAAATAAATTAATTATGATACAACACCACAAACCAATGAGATCGAAATTGAAAATGATTATTAAAAATATTAAATTGAAGTATATAACATATAATACATTAAATAACAAAATACAAATACAAGTTATATTTATTTTAAACTATAATTAAAAATTAAATTTATAAAATACACTATTATATTTAAGCTAAATTATATATTAAAAATGTTATATTAAATAATAATTAAAATCATTATTACATTAAAATAATGATTAATTGAGATAAATATTAAATTTATACATGAACTTCGTTTCAATATGCAATTTGATACATGAACTTTTATTTGGTACAATTATATAGATAAAACTTGTATTGTCGCTAATATGTATATATGAAACTTAGATTTTGATTTAATTGTATACATTTAAATAATATTTATTTTCATATTGGATTAATATAATTATTTACTTATGTAATATCCAACGTAAAATGGTGCTAATTCGATAATGTTGTTAGTGATTTTAGAAAATTAAACCAAATCAAAATTTCATGTATAAAATCGTACAAAATAAATCAAAATTTATGTATAGTTTTGATATTTATCTCTAATAAATTTGTGGAATAAAATAAAATTTTAATTAATAGACTAGGGATTGAAAAATTAAAAAAACTCACCAATGAGCTTGTGTTTTAGTTGGGGTTCAATTTTGTCTAAAGATATCAATGGACCAAAGGAGCCCTTATAATTTGTTGTCTGTAAAATAATTATAACATAAGACATTATGTAAATTTTTCGCATGGAACAAGTTAAGGATTTATTTTGGTTTTGAGATTAAATAAAACCACGTGTGTATAAAAATCAAATTGGAGCTAAGGGCAGTGGAAAAAACCCAAATTCTATCATGTTGATGTTTCTAAATAATGTTTCTTTGTCGAGATTGAGGGCATTTTAAGATAAAATTCTCCAATAAGTGTGCTTATTAAAGTTTTAACCATTTTTATCCATCCTATCCAAAATCAACCCAACTCATTCTATTTATAAGTATACAAGGACGAATTTAGGGGCTAACCAACCCAATTCAACTTTTGATAGAATTTGCTTTGGGTAATTTTGATAAGAAAAAATAGGAAGATAATTATTTGAAATTTTAAATTATATATAACTTAGAAAAAAGAATAACATATAGGGTGAAATACTTAAAAATGCCAAATTTTAAAAATAAAATTATTGGATTAGGTCAGTTTTTTGAAAAATTACGGA
Organism: Gossypium raimondii; assembly: GCF_025698545.1. Taxonomy (NCBI): domain Eukaryota; kingdom Viridiplantae; phylum Streptophyta; class Magnoliopsida; order Malvales; family Malvaceae; genus Gossypium; species Gossypium raimondii. The sequence goes on along the minus strand of NW_026291215.1, from coordinate 91,011 downwards.
ACTAAGCCGAAATGATGAAAACTCTTCCAGCTAGAAGCGCTTTTCACAACGTTTACCCCCCAATAGCTTCCACACCCCAACAGCTATTTAAATAGCCGTTGAACCCCCTGAACTAATGACTATTTTTTCCTATATAAACCCCTAATTCTTTTTTTTTTCAATTCAATCTCAACTCATCTCTCTCGCATTCTCAAACCTCTCTCAAATTTTCCTCAATTCCCTCTTAATTTATCACTCATTTTTTATTCTTCTCTCAACTATTCTTTTTATTAAAATTGTATTAATGTTTTTTAAATAATTTTTCTATTACAAATTATTTCGTATTTTTCAAAATTAGTAACAGAAAAATCTCTAATTCGTTTGGATGACAAGCATATTTCGGTCGAATGGTAAATTTTTTTATTATATTAGTCTAATTTTATTTAAATATTTTCTTGTTATATTGAAATTTAATATTTTGTATATTTTTTTTATATATAGTCGGAAGATCGAATTTTGGAGACGTATATTTGTAATCTACCCGCTCCTCCATACTTGAAAAATACAAGATTTTTGCACGTGGCTCGTATGGGTAGGGGGTTTAAATTGGACCCCACACTTGTAAGTGAGTTGGTGGAAAGGTGGAGACCCGAGACACACATTCCATCTTCCATGCGGCGAGTGCTCTATCACACTTGAGGATGTGCAGTTACAACTTGAGTTATCGATGGATGGGCCGGTAGTGACTGGGTCAGTTGACACAGCCGATTGGAGAGATGTATGTGAGCAACTCTTGGAGAAGGTTCCAGACATGATTTATGGAGCCTTGATAGATGTGAATTGGTTGAAAAAAAATTTTTGTGGGCTTGATGTGGAATCGAGTGAAGTCCAAAGAGAATAACACGCTCGGGCTCCATAAATCACCATAACTCATCGAGGGTCTCTTAATGCCCAATAAATTACGAAATCTTTTCCGTTTAAGGTGGTTACTCAAACTCGTGGACTTTAGAGAAGTGGGCGAACTCAGTTGGGGATAGCCATGTTGGCAACCTTGTATTGAGAGATGTGTCAGGCGGCGGAACCATAGAAAATTAAAATCAGTGGTTGCATGCTACTACTGCAATCATAGGTGTGGTATCGGTTACCATTTTTACGTCCTCAAGCGAACTACCTTTATGCATGCCCACTCGTAACAAGGTAAATTTCATTAGATAATATATTTATCATAATAAAATTATTTAAAATTTAAATTATTGTGTTAACATATTATTTTAATAGGTGGAACTATGGGCCAAGTTATGTGGGACTACTAGAGGAGCTTTAAGATATACGACTTTTGTTAGATCAACGATAGGAAGCGAATGTATATATTTTTTAAATTTGAATTATATAATATTAACATAGTTGGTTCAAAAATTAAAAGTATAAATACAATTAAAAAGTTTATTATTTTAATATAGTTTGAATGCATCCCGTTCGAATTCTTGGTGAATCCCAACATCTGGCGTGTGAAGGTGTCATTGGTAGTGTATGCTATGATGAAGATGCTTGAATTAGATAAAGTTATGCAACAGTTCGGGTTTAGGCAAACGATTCTGCTGACACCCCAAGACATCGAATATCTGCACTATATCGACTTGTGAGGGAGAATAGATGAAAATTGGTGTAACACCCTAGAATCTGGGCCTAGAAGTATTTGAGCAAGGGAACGGTTAGGAAACTATGCACAAAAGTATGTATGCTTTAGTGGTTAAGGGTCCTGAGAGAAGTTGGAAAAGTCCTGGGTTCAAACCTGGGCTTTAGCAAAAATTTTGGTTTTAAGTGAATAAAACTCTGGATGCTTGGTTGTAGGCCTTTTAAATTCTTATGTTAAAAATGTCATAAGGAAGCATGTGGTCTAGTGGTTGTGGCGTCATTAAGGTTACAAAGGAGCCTGGGTTCATGTCTTGGCTCTTACAATTTATTTTTTTCTTTTAAAGGAACCTGGACTTTGGCCTTTAGACCTTTTTATTAATTGAAGATAAAATGTGAGACAAAAGAGCTTGTGGCAAGGAGGCAAGTGGCGTGCTGAGCTATTGAGGGGGGATTGGGTTCGAATCACATTGCAAGCAAAAAGGATATTTATTTTGCTAGTATGGGACGGAAGGAGTTTAAGGTGGTTTCGAACTCTGTAAGGTGAAATTTGAATTGGTCTTGGATGGAATTGTGGAGAAAATCAAGAAGGAGATTGGGGAGAGAATCAAGGAATTTCGAATATGGGAGGTTGGTAGCATGTTGTGGCCGAGTGAGATTCTAAGGCTTTAGTGGAATTCGACTAGGGGAAATAAGGAACATTTTTGGCACTAGGCATTTCTTTGTTCGGTTTTGTGGGGTTTAAATGAGAGTGCCAAATTCTCTTTGGCTTTTTACCATTCGGGGATTTGTTCCAAGTTTTGTGTTTTAACTATTGAGGTGACCAACATTGCTGCTATTTCCTTCCTTTCTACATTTGCCGAATAGGTAACTTTCTTTTTGGTTTCTTTTTCTTTCTTTGCTTTGCCGAAATCCCTTTCCTTTCTCACTCTTGGTTCTACTTCTTCTTTTCTTCTAAATCCTTTTCCTCTCGGCCTCCCTTCTAAACTGAACCTACTCTCCATCTTCTTCTTCTCTGCTTCCTCTCTCTTCCAATCATAGCCGATTCTTCATAAGGATTTTTGTGTATGTTCAGTTTATCATCTTTCCCTATTGTGTTTGGCCGAATATACTTGAACTATTCTAACCGATCCCATCATCATTAATTTTGGGTTCTAAAATCTCTAAAAGGGAAATGGACGTTTTTGATTATATGTTGCGTAATGAGATATCAATGATGGCGAGTAGTAGCCATTTTGAGGGAGGATCAGGAATAGTGCCAGCTGAGAATGGGCACGTAGCCCATGCCCCCAAAGTTAAGCAGCATAAAGTGTCAGCTGTTCAGGATTTTCCACCGGGTTGCAGCAGGGTGGTTGCACCAATATTTGGATCAAGTGGGCAACCACAACCGACTAATCTAATCAAGGGAGAGGTAATCTGTTGGACAAGTATTTTTCGATAGAGGCTATTTTGATAAGTTGATTGGGATTCGATTAACCTGATTGACAAGTGATTAATGGATTGCCTTGATTGATTGTAGGTTGGAATTCTCGTAGGTCATTCACACTTTTCGCAATTAGGTGTGTATCTGTACACCGTAAATCATTACTGTCATAAAGCCGCAAGAGTGTGTGTAATGACACCCTCTCTAAATTGCAAAGCGGCAAAAGTTAAAAAGTCATGAGCACGGCATTCGAGACATCACGAGTGCGCTCGCGCTCGAGTGGTAAGCTTAACGTGCGATACGTGGTAAAATGACCGAATTACCCTTGAAGGGTAAAATGATCGAGATACCCTCTTAGGGTAAAATAACCAAAATACCGCTATAAAGTAAAATGACCGTAATGCCCCTAAAGGGTAAATGACTATTTTGCCCCTCGAGGTTAAATGATTAATTTGTCCGTGATGAAAATGACTGATTTATCTGTGATTTAAATGACTATTTTGTCTGTGAATTGTATGACTAATTTTGAGCATGACATTCTGCATACATGACATACTGTATGGGGTTGGGATACTGTTATGGAGGAAGTACTGTACTAGAGCTCTACCACGATCACAGTTACTGGTGGCTTGGCCACACATTCTGATTACTGGCAGCTTTGCTGCGATACTATTGCTGGCAGCTTTGCTGTGATACTACTGATGGTTGTGTACCGATCATATCACTGTTACTGATGGCTTTGATCCGATCATATTATTGTTACTGATGGCTGTGTACCGATCATATCACTGCTACTGATGGCTTTGGGCCAATCATATTGCTATATGTATGGCTTGTAGCCATTCTGTTTATAGCTTATAGCTATCCTGTTTACGGCTCTTAGCCATTCTGATTACTATCGACTTTCTTTGCATTTCGATTAGTCTTTGCTCTTGGTGTTGATATTGGTGTGATGGCTGGGTGGGTCGATTTTATCCCCACATGGTGTGTTGGTTGGTCGGGTGGTGTGTTGGCTGGATTGAGATGGGTTGCATTATTACACTATACCGATATGGTATTGGGCTAAAGCCCATATTGTTACTGTATTGGGCTAAGACCCACACTATTGTTGCATGTTGTATGCTGACTGTTTGATAGGGTATTACACACTGAGCTTTCGCAAACTCACCCTTCTATCTAATTGTACAGGTAATCCCCAGCGTTAGACGGTTTGGAGCTGTGAAGAACTCGGAGAGGCCACACAATTACACATGTTTTATTCTATTTTGCTCATTTACTTAAGCAATTTGATTTTGGTTCGGGTTGTAATAAGGCCTCTATAATTTTTGGATTTTAAATTTGGAATTTGATGTGATTGTGATTTATATCTGCTAGAAGTAGAACACGGTTTTCCAAAACAATAACTATTTTCTAACATTATGTTTCCGCACCTCAATTTTTAAATATCACATTCTCATAGATCATTTGCTTTAAATGAAAATTTCTTTAGCAATAAGGTTTTGAAGGTAATAACTTTTTAATAAACCTCGATTGATAATAAACAAACACAAACTGAGGTTTTATACAAGTTTTAAATGGTAAGAAGTTTGAAATTTCAAGAAGGGTTTTTAATGAAAACATGGTTTTTAAAAAACATTTCAATGTGACATGCTAGATTCAGGCCTAATTTCTAGGCCGAGTGTGGGGTGTTACATTTAGTGGTATCAGAGCCAAGTTGTAAAACTTGGCTTGTGGAATGGGTTTTCAAATTTTTAGATATTAAAAGGTTATTTTCAAATATGTGAAATGTTTTAATATACTTATTCTGAAAAGTGTGGGACACCGAGTCTCCGTCGCTGAATCCGTAAGTTTTCTGAATACTTTTGTCTGTTTAGAAATTAAAATGCGGTAAGTTAGGAAGTACTGTGACTACTTTAGAAATTAGACTATACCACTCTAGATAGAGCAAACTGAAACTATACGGGACTGGAACTGTAGTGAAACTTCAATCTGCATAAAACAATTAGTGCTGATTAAACGAGAATAGACAATGGGCACAAGAGATACGCGTGAATGTGGTTCAAGTGGATGTAGTAATGTTTTGAATCAGAGTACACAGCAGGAGCGTAGTGGTGAAGTCTGTGCGGTGCGACTATCTTGTTAGTTGGAAATTTCGAAGAAGAAATTTCTTTAAGGGGATAGAATTGTAATGCCCCAGAGTTTGGGCCTAAAAGTATTGGGCCTTGAGCAAGAGAACTTTTAGGAAACTGTGCATAAAAGTATGTCTATTTAGTGGTTAAGGGTCTTGAGAGAAGTTGGAAAAGTCCTTCAAACCTAGGCTTTAGGAAAAATTTTGGTTTTAAGTGAATAAAACCCTGGATGTTTGGTTATAGGCCTTTTAAATTATTGTGTTAAAAATGTCATAAGGAAGCATGTGGTCTAGTGGTTGTGGCGTCATTAAGGTTACAAGGGAGCCTGGGTTCAAGTCTTGGCTCTTGCAATTTATTTTGTTCTTTTAAAGGAACCTGGACTTTGGCCATTAGACCTTTTTATTAATTGAAGATAAAATGTAAGACAAAAGAGCTTGTGGCAAGGAGGCAAGTGGCGTGTTGAGTTATTGAGGGGGCACTGGGTTCGAATCGCATTGCAAGCAAAAAGGATATTTATTTTGCTAGCATGAGGCGCTAGGAGTTTTAGGTGGTTTCGAACTCTGTAAGGTAAAGTTTGAATTGGTCTTTGATGGAATTTTAGAGCAAATCAAGAAGGAGATTGGGGAGAGAATCAAGAAATTTTGAATATGGGAGGTTGGTAGCGTGTTATAGTCGAGTGAGATTCTAAGGCTTTAGTGGAATTCGGCTAGGGTGAAATAGGGAGCATTTTCAGCACTAGGTATTTCTTTGTTTGGTTTTGTGGGGTTTTAGAGGAGCGTGCCGAATTCTCTTTAGGTTTTTACCGTTCGAGGATTTCTTTCAAGTTTTGCGTTTTAGCTATTGAGGCGACCAAAATTACTATTATTTCCTTCCTTTCTACATTTGCCGAATAGGTAACTTTCTTTTTGGTTTCTTTTTCTTTCTTTGCTTTACCGAAATCCCTTTCCTCTCTCACTCTTGGTTCTGCTTATTCTTTTCCTTTTGAATCCTTCTCCTCTCGGCCTCCCTTCTAAACTCAACCTACTCTCCATCTTCTTCGTCTCTACTTCTCGCTCTCTTCCAATCATAGCTGAATTCTTTATAATGATTTTTGTGTACGTTCAGTTTATCATCTTTCCCTATTGTGTTGGGCTGAATATACCTGAACTATTCTAACCGATCCCATCATCATCAATTTTGAGTTCTAAAATCTCTAGAAGTGAAATGGACGTATCCGATTATATGTTGCGTAAAGAGATATCAATGGTGGCGAGTAGTAGCCATTCTGAGGGAGCATCAGGAATGGTGCCAGCTGAGAATGGGTACGTGATAAGTTGATTGGGATTCGATTAACTCGATTGGCAAGTGATTAATGGATTGCCTTGATTGATTATAGGTTGGAATTCTCGTAGGTCATTCATAATTTTCACAATCAAGTGTGTATCTGTAAACCGTAAATCATTACTGTCGTAAAGCTGAAAAAGTGTGTAATCACACCCTCTCTAAATTGTAAAGCGGAAAAAGTTAAAAAGTTGTGAGCACGGCGTTCGAGACATTACAGCGCGCAAACGCTCGAGTGGTAAGCTCAACGTGCGATACGTGGTAAAATGATCGAGATACCCTCTTAGGGTAAAATAACCAAAATACCGCTGTAAAGTAAAATGACCGTAATGCCGCTAAAGGGTGAATGACTATTTTACCCCTCGAGGTTAAATGATTGATTTGTCCATGATGAAAATGACTGATTTGTCTGTGATTTAAATGACTATTTTTTCTGTGAATTGTATGACTGATTTTGAGCATGGCATTCTGCATACATGATATACTGCATGGGGTTGGGATACTGTTATGGAGGAAGTACTTTACTAGAGTTCTACCACGATCACAGTTACTGGTGGCTTGGCCACATTCGATTCTTGGCGATTTGCTACGATCACGTCTGTCGGCGGCTTTGTCGCGATACTCTTGATGGTCGTGTGCGATCATATCATTTATTCTTGATGGCTTTGATCCGATCATATTATCGTTACTGATGGCTGTGTGCCGATCATATCACTGCTACTGATGGCTTTGGGCCAATCATATTGCTATATTTATGGCTTGTAGCCATTCTGTTTATAACTTATAGCTATCCTGTTTACGGCTCTTAGCCATTCTGATTACTAGCAGCTTTGCTGCATTACTGATTAGTGCTGCTACTGGTGTTGATATTGGTTTGATGGCTGGGTGGGTCAATTTTATCCCCACCTGGTGTGTTGGTTAGTACGGGTGGTGTGTTGCTGGATTGAGATAGGTTGCATTATTACACAGTACCGATACTGTATTGGGCTAAGGCGTACATTGTTACCGTATTGGGCTAAGGCCCACACTGTTGTTGCATGTTGTATGTTGACTATTTGATAGGGGATTACACACTGAGTTTTCGCAAACTCACCCTTTTGTCTAATTGTACAAGTAATCTCTAGCATTAGACGGTTCGAGCTATGAGGGACTCGGAGAGGGCCACACAACTGCACATGTTTTATTCTTTTTTGCTCATTTACTTAAGCAATTTGATTTTGATTCGGGTTGTAATAAGGCATCTATAATTTTTGGATTTAAGATTTGGGATTTGATATGATTGTGATTTATATCTGCTAGAAGTAGAACACGGTTTTCCAAAACAATAACTATTTTCTAACATTACGTTTCTCGCACCTCAATTTTTAAATATCACATTCTCGTAGATCATTTGCTTTAAATTAAGCTTTCTTTAACAATAAGGTTTTGAAGGTAATAACTTTTTAATAAACCTCGATTGATAATAAATAAACACAAACTGAGGTTTTATACAAGTTTTAAATGGCAAGAAGTTTGAAATTTAAAGAAGGGTTTTTAATGAAAACATGGTTTTCGAAAAACAATTCAATATGACACGCCAGATTCAGGCCTAACTTCTAGGTTGGGTGTGAGGTGTTACAATTGGCCTACATTCCACGTTGAATATTCCAACCTTTGGAACAATATATACAACTTTTTACCTACTCGTGAGGCCATTATCGCTCTGAAGTTAGCCTGTGGTCCGGAGTACATGCCATGGTTTAGACACCATGGCAAGCCATATCTACTAGCGGAAGAGACGAGGGGTAGACAACGTTATACGAGGAGGCCACGACGGGAGCCTAGGATCCAAGGCTAGGTGCAGCTTTTGAGGCGGGTCTATCATTTACACCAACACAAGAACCGACACCGATGGTCGCACCATGTAACACCCCAAACCCATCCTTGACGTTATGGCCGAATCTGACGATGTCACATGGTAGTGCTTTTCAAAAAATATGTCGTCGCTAAATCCTCTTTTCTATTTAACCATTTTTTATTATCTTATGTTAACTTCAAATCGTGTCGTTCGTTTTCAAAATATTATCATTTACTAAAAGTTTTTTTTATTTTTATTGCGGAAGCTTTTAAACAGATTTCTTATTCGTGGTATTTTCGATAAAACATTAATTTCAATTGAAAATCTGAGTTTTACCTAACACTAGCAGATTTAAATCATAAAATCGTATAAAATCCAAATTTCAAACCAAAATTCGTAAAGGCCATAACTACAGCAAAATACTCCCAAATAAAAGTAAAATCATAAATAGGTAGTAAACAGTGTAAAAGAAGTCATGTGGCCACCACTGAGTCCTCCGCTGCACCGATCCGCCCATATCTAGGAATTACCTATACAGATTAAATAGAAGGGGTGAGTTTACGTAAACTCAGTGTGTAATCCCCATACAAATGAACAGACAGTAAACAAATAATCACAATCTGGGCTTAAGCCCTTTTCAGTATCAGTATCAATCCAATTTGGGCCTTAGCCCATCTCAGTACAAAAACAGTCATGCAGTAGGGCTTTAGCCCATGACAAGATGTCGATGCGAATGATATGCAAATCACAAAATCCTACCCATCTAGCCTTTACACACCATCTCCGTCCAACCCTACACTCTATGTGGGAGAGAAAATGTCAGAAAGATGGATAGAAAAACGACTCTATTTTTTTCCAAAAAGGAAAAAGTGATCAGATTTTGGATATTCTCCCCCATAATCCCCTAATTCACTTCTAAAATCGCTCTCTCACTTCCCACTACACATCCACCACTCAGAAACCCAATTCAACACAACTCTTGCCGAAATTAAGAGCAAAAAACAACCTTTACCGTCTCAAAGATTTGAACCTATGACCTCCCTCACACCAACACTCCACTTATCCACCAGACCAGTAGGCCTATTCTGTTAATTATTTGCCAACTTTTACTTAAAAGCCTACTGACCAAAGATAGGGCTTATTCATAAAAATACTAAAATTTGCCTAAGTCTTGGCTTGAACTTGCGACCTTCCAAACACTCCCAGAACACATAACCACTAAAGTTGACAGATGTTTGTGTCACACATTCACAATACTTAAAATTAAAATCTTGGGGCGTTACAATTCTACCCCCTAAAGAAAATTTCGTCCTCCTTATCAGAACAGATGAGGACACTGCTGACACATTGCATCCTCAGGCTCCCATGTGGCCTTTTCACTGTTATGCTTACGCCATAGAACCTTTACCAGTAGAATGGATTTCCTTCTCAGAACATTAACGTTGCGATCCAGAATCTGAATCGGCTCTTCCTTAAAGGTCAAATCTGTCCTAGGGACAATATGAGTAGGATCAGAGTGGTAGCGCCTCAAATTATCCTCCAGTATCTAAATCACCCTCTCAAACTGACCATCGATCTGAGGATGGAATGCAGTACTGAAGTCCACCCTTGAACCTAGAGCCTCATGTAACTTCCTCCAAAATCAAGATGCGAAACAAGGATCCCTATCAGATGTGATCGAAATCTGTACTCTATGCAGTCTCATTATCTCAAAAATATAAAGTTTCGCCAACTTGTGCAGAGAATAATCAGTACGAACCGATATAGAGTGGGCAGACTTGGTCAATCGATCCATGATGACCCATATTAAATCCTTCTTAGTGGGTGTTAGAGACAACACATTAACGAAATCCATAGTTACGCACTCTCATTTCCAAAGAAGAATCTTAACCGGCTGCAGCAAACCCGAAGGTAATTGATGCTCAGCCTTAACCTGCTGGCAAGTCAAACATCTACCCACAAAATTAGTAACCTCACGTTTCAACCTTGGCCACCAATATAACTCACGAAGGTCTCGATACATCTTATTTCCGCCAGGATGCATAGCATAAGGGCTACTATGCGCCTCTCTCAGTATGGCTTGTCTCAAATCAGTATCATTCGAAACATAGATTCTCCCACGAAAATAGAGTACCTCATCACTGTCTTAGTCCAAAATTCGTAGTACCACTACCCTCAATCTGTCGGAATCGAAGACCGAATAACTCATCCTCCAACTACTTACCATTAATCCACTCAATCCATAACGACTTAACTTGAAGCTCGGCTAATAAACTACCATTCATCAAATAAACTTAGGCGATCAAATATCGCCTGAAATTAGTCATAACCTTTCGGCTCAGTGCATCAACCACCACATTGGTCTAACCAAGGTGGTACTTAATGGTGCAGTTATAGTCTTTAAGCAGCTCAATCATTTTACGCTGCCTAAGATTAAGCTCCTTCTAGTGACGAGATACTTGAGGCTCTTATGATCAGTGTAGATGATATAGTTGTCACCATACAAATAATGCCTCCATATTTTCAGTGCAAATACTACAGCGGCCAACTCCAAGTCATGCATTAGATAATTCGCCTCATGGGTCTTAAGCTGACGAGATGCATAGGCTACCACCTTACCATCATGTATGAACACATATCCCAAACCGACATGTGATGCATCACTATAAACAATAAACTCCTTTCTAGGCTCTAGCTGTATCAGAATAGGAGCATCAGTCAGTACAGTCTAAAGCTTCTCAAAGCTCTCTTGCTATGCATCAGTCCAGTTAAACGACACACCCTTACATAGTAGCTTAGTCAAGGGTGCTACAATCAATGAAAAACCCTCTACAAATCATCGATAATATCCGGTAGCCCTAGAAAACCGCGGATCTCAGACATGTTCCTAGGCTACTTTCACTCCAATACAACTTCAATCTTTCAAAGATCAACTTGAATCCCCTCAATTGAAACTACATGACTAAGAAATGTCTCATTACGTAGCCAGAACTCGCACTTACTAAACTTAGCATAGAGTTGTTTTTCCTTCAAAGTCTAAAGAATGACTCGAAGGTGCTCATCATGCTCATCCTCAGTCCTCGAGTAAACCATTATGTCGTCGATGAATACCACCACAAACCGATCCAAATAAGGTTGGAACACTCGATTCATTAAATCTATGAAAGTTACCAGTGCATTAGCCAATTCGAATGGCATCACTAGAAGCTCGTAGTGACCATAACGAGTCCTAAACACCGTCTTACGAACATCACCCTCCTTAACCCTTAATTGATGATATTCAGATCGAAGGTCAATCATAGAGAAAATTGAAGCTCCTCGAACTGGTCAAACAGATCATCTATCCTCAGTAGAGGGTATTTATTCTTAATGGTTAATTTATTCAGCGCCTGCCTAGTCGATGCACATACGCATGGATCCATTATTTTTCTTTACAAATAGAACCGGTGCTCCCCACGGAGACACACTAGGGCAGATGAACCCGCGATCTAAAATCTCTTGAATCTGAGCCTTAAGCTCCACAAGCTCATTCAGTGCCATTCTATAGGGAGCGATGGACACTGGAGTTGTACCAGGAAGGAGCTCTATCTCAAACTCCACTTCACGATTCGAAGGTAAACTCGATAGCTCATCCGATAAAATATCTAGAACATCATTTACCGTTCTGATATCCTTAACTGTAGAGTCCCTAAAATTTGAAACACTTACATAGGCTAAGAATGTCTCACATCCCTTACGAACCAACTTCTCCGCCACCAATGCAGAGATCAAATTAGATAAGTAGTTCCGACGTTCTCCGATCATCACTACCTCCATATCCTCCTCTGTGATTTTCACCTTCTCGACCAGGGCAGAAAGATCTCGCTCCCTCTGCGGGGCTATCAGAACTTTCAAATTATCTCTGAATTCATCCTCAAAATGGACACATCACTCATACTTAGATGCTACCATACCTCGCGTATAGTGGCTTAGTCTCAGAAACTTGGCCTCATACTCGGCCACTGATCGATCCCCCTGTGTAAGATTCAAAAACTCCCTCCTACGTGCATTCACATAACTAGCTCCTACATATTTCCCCTAGAATGCGGTCTTAAAGAACTCCTAGGTTAGACACTCGGGCTAAGTGCTCTCCTTAACGGTCAGCCACCACTAATAAGCCTCGTCCTGCAGCAGCGATATTGCACCCTTTAATTTCTGCTTAGGGTTGCAATCTAGATCATCCATTATCCTCTCTGTTGCCTCAATCCAGTACTCGGCCACACTTGGGGAGACCCCAGTGACACCCCTAAAAGCTCAGCTCTATTACACCGAAGTCATTTTGTAACCGACCCTCGACTCCTAAATCTAGTATTGGGCCCATGACCCTCTCCAAAATCCTTAGCATAGCCTAGGACAATGCATTGTCCCCAGCCATACGATCTTGAGACCCAGTCTCAGTAGCAGGTGACACTGGCGTCTCACTGTATCCAAATTTGACAGATTGCCAGATGACAAAGACCTAGCTCGGGCAGCTCTATGGCCTCTACCACGGCCTCTTGTACCCGTCCACGAGTACCTCTGGTGCTCATTATCTAATTGCATTTTATTGGTATTAACAGTTTTATGCATCACTTACAGTTCCAGTGTTTATTAATAGATATTTTATAAAAAAAGTATCAGAAGTGTAAAGTTTGTTTCATACATCGTAGTGTTAATCAATGTCTATCAATTTTACTACAATCTCAATATATACTATTTTAAGTGTTTTCAATATAGTCTATCTATAATAGTCTCAGTATATACTATCTATAGCAGTTTCAGGATATACTATCAATGACAGTTTTAGTTTCAGTTTAAACAATTCACAGTTTCAAAAAGCTTACTGGATCGGCGCCGGAGACTCGGTGTATCATATTTTTAGTAAACATATTTAGAAATCAGTTCTCAGAAATCACGTCTTAAAAACTCATATCCACGGTCGAGTTTTATAACCTGGCTCTGATACCACTAAATATAACACCTCAAACCCAGCCTAGCCGTTATGGCCGAATTTGACGACGTTACATGGTAGTACTTTTCGAAAAATATGTCGCCGCTAAATCCTTTTTTCTATTTAACCATTTTTTATTATCTTATGTTAACTTCAAATCGTGTCGTTCGTTTTCAAAATATTATTCATTTACAAATCATTATTCAAATTCGAAAAGTTTTTTTATTTTTATTGTGGAAGCTTTTAAACAGTTTGCTTATTCGTGGTATTTTTGATAAAACATTAATTTCAATTGAAAACCCGAGTTTTACCTAACACTAGTAGATTTAAATCATAAAACCGTAAAAAATCCAAATTTTAAACCAAAATTTGTAAAGTCCATAATTACAGCAAAATACTCCCAAATAAAAGTAAAATCATAAATAGGTAGTAAACAGTGTAAAAGAAGTTGTATGGCCACCATTGAGTCCTTTGTTGCACCGATCTGCCTATATCTAGGGATTACCTGTACAGATTAAATAAAAGGGGTGAGTTTACGTAAACTCAGTGTGTAATCCCCATACAAATGAACAGTTAGTAAACAAATAATCACAAAAACAATATCAATCCAGTTTGGGCCTTAACCCATCTTAGTACAAAAACAGTCATGCAGTAGGGCTTTAGCCCATCACAGTATCAGTAGCAATAATAGATATGTAGTCACAAAAATCCTACCCATCCAGCTTCTACACACCATCTCCGTCCAACCCTACACTCCATGTGGGGATATAATCAACCCACCAATCCCTACACTCCAAGTAGTATCGAATGCGGAACTAGACAGTAGTTTGTAGTTAAGCTACCAATAAATTAGGCTCGAGGCCTTTCAGTACACTTCCTCCGAACATTATAATCCCCCAACCCAATGTAATGCAATATACAAATATGACATGCTATAACATAATATCATGCATGTAAACAGGGCATACAATATCAAATCAGTGGGACATAATCAGGCTTAATCATATCAGTCATACAGTCAATTCAATCAATTAGGGGTCTAGGTAAACTTATCGACCCTACAATAAGTTCACAGTAGGGGTGAGCAAAACTCGATTCGACTCGAAAAAAAAAAAATTAAAATTTCGAGTTAATCGAGATATACGAATCAACTCGATTTTTTTCAAATTTTGAGTTCGAATCGAGTTAAGTTTTCGAATTTGAATAACTCGAATAATTCGAATATTAAACTATAAAATTTTACATTTTTACCCCAAACTCTCAAACCTTTTTACTTTTCCCTCAAAAACTTTTACTCCTTCCCACTTTCCCCCCAAAACTTTTACTCACCTCTCCTCCCAACCCCCTAATCTACCCAAAATTCATTTCCCACCAAAATATTACTCTCCCATTTACTTTTTCTCAAAATTTTACTCCCAAAACCCTCAAAACCTTTTATTTTCCCCTAAAATTTTTACTCCCTCCCACTTTTCCCTTAAAACTTTTATTCTCTTCCCATCGCACCTCTCATCTACCCCAAATCCTCCCCCCTCCAATTTTTTTTAATATTTTCCCTCCAAAATTTTACTCCCTATTTACTTTCCTCAAATTTTATTCCCCAAAACTTTTATTTCCCCACGAAACTTTTACTTCTCACCATTTACTCTCAAATAAAAATCAAAATTATCCAAAACAAATCACTAAACATAAATAGTAATAATTTTATTTATATATACTATTTATATTATTAAATTAAATTTCACTTTTATATTATTTATATTATTAAATTTTTAGTCATGTTGAATATTTATATTAAAATTGAATTATTAATTATGCCATAAAATATTCGTGTTAAAATTTTATATTGGTATCAATTTCACATTTTATTTTAAAATAATATTTATTAAAAATCATATTTTTACATTTAATATTTTTTAATTCCAAAATATATAGTGACAAGAATCAAGATAATTGAAACAACTAAACAAGCAAAGAAGCTAACCAATATATAAAAAATTAATAAATAAATTATGAGGTGAAGAAAGTTAATAAAAAAATTGATTAAGGTGGACAAATTTTATTACGATGGGTGACAGTGGTTACAAGGACCCAAAATTATTTTTTAAAATTTAACTCGAACAAATATATTCGATTTGATTCGAATTCCATCTCACTCGACTCGATTCAAGAAAACTTCAAATAAAGTTAGGATGATAAAATGAGATTCAAAACTCGATTAACTCAAAAATTTTCGATTCGATCCGATTCGATTCGATTCGATCGAATGCTCACCCTTAGTTCACACTCGACTTGGGCGACCCGTGCAACGTTATCAGTCAAACAGTGAAAATGAGCCTACAAGCCCATGATGTTCGCCCGTGTAGGCCCAAATTGGCCTTGGCCACGTGATCCATTTTAATGTAACCCGTGTTAGATAATTATTCACATGTGTTTCCACTATTTACTTATATGATCCTTCAAAGCTATTTAATTGAGTCACTGTTACTAAATTATTTTTATCTTAAGCTACAAAATTCCGAATTAAGATCCATAAATTTTCCTTGAAACCAGACTCACATATCTTCTTACCATAAATTTTCAGAATTATTGGTTTAACCAATAAGTACAGTTTATTCTTTAAAGTTCCCCTATTCTGCTATCTGACAGTTTCAACCTTTTTGTACTAAAAATTAATTATCTTCTCGTACAGAATTTGGATGATGTTCTTGTTTGTTTCTTTTGAAAGTAGACTCATTAAAGGTTTTAAAAATATAAATTCTAACCTATAATTATTTTTATACAATTTTTAATAATTTTCCAAAGCTAGGATAGGGGATTCCGAAATCATTCTGACCCTATTTCACTAAAATTCAAATATCTCATAATATGAAATTCTTTTGCTTACTTAGTTTCTTCTATGAGAAACTAGACTCAAATATATTTAATCTCATATTTTTTTTCATCCTTTAATTTGATTTCCACAATTTATGGTGATTTTTCAAAGTTAGCCTACCGCTGCTGTCCAAACAGTAAGCAATTTCGGCTTTTCGCCGAATCCTTTATTTTTGTGTTTTGGGTACACACTTGGTTTTGTTTGATGCTAAAACAGTCCTCGAGCACTCCAAAACCTATAATTGAGAAAATATCACCATAATCAATCTTACCTCGTGATTAATCAAAATCCCGAAACCAAAATACTTACTCATAAAAAGATGAGCACTTACCACAAAAACTTCAAACCGGTACGTTTACGAAAATCACGAGGAGAGCCTTAATCCTCATGAAATGCTGCTGCCAACACCCTAGAATTAGACTATTGAACACAAAATAATCTCTTAACATGATACGCAACAACTTACTGAACTTACTGAATTTGCACAAGTGCTGCTTAACACAAAATAATCTCTTAACAAGGGAATTTCGATAGTAGAGGAAAGAAAAGAAAAGATAATCGAGTAAGAAGCAAAGAAGAAAAAAACTTTGGTAGAGATGGGGGAGAGAAAACGTTAGAAAGATGGAGAGAAAAACAACTCTCTTTTTTCAAAATGGAAAAAGTGATCAAATTTTAGATATTCTCCCCCATAATCCCCTAATTCACTCCTAAAATCGCTCCCTCACTTCCCACTACACATCCACCACTCAGAAACCCAGTTCAACACAACTTTTGCCGAAATTAGGAGTAAAAATACAACCTTTGCCGTCCCAAAGATTCAAACCCATGACCTCCCTCACACCAACATTCCACTTATCCACCAGACCAGCAAGCTCATTTTGTTAAGTATTTGCCAAATTTTTCTTAAAAACCTACTGACCAAAGATAGGGCTTATTCATAAGAATATCAAAATTTTCCCAAGTCCTGGCTTGAACTTGGGACCTCCCAAACACTCCCAGAACATATAACCACCAAAGTTGACAGATGTTTGTGTCACAAATTCACAATACCCAAAATTAAAATTTTGAGGCGTTACACACCACCCCCGATAAATATGGTTTGACTTATTCTGGTGCTTTACTAACCCCGTCATTTTTACACAAGCACCACATCTTGCACAACATTTGTCTATTTCTACATCGATGCCAGGTTTTATTTTTGGACCACCACTTCCATCTTCGGCATATTACACACCAATGAAATCGATGTTTCAAACGACGATGATTTCGAAGATGGCATATAGGCCATCTATGTTTGGGGCACCAACCGAAAGTCTGATTGTTTTATCATCGGTGTATGGGACACAATATAGTTTTATACATATGTCGATGGTGTCGCAAACACCTATCTTTGCAACCACTTATTCCTAGAGCGGAGGATATACGATGGCAATTGAGGAGCACTCCATAATCAACCACGAATGAAGGCAAAGAAGATGAGAGGCTGAGATTACAACCTATACGCCAGTGTAGACGTAACGATGAAGACGAAAAGGCCGATATACAGCTTGAATTGTAACATCCCAAAAACCGGCTTAGAAGAAATTGCGTTTTGAAACCAAAAGAGGTCATCCCTCGATTTGAGTTTAGACTTTGGAAATTCTTAATAAGTAAATTGATTTGGTTCAGTGGTTAAGTGTTCTTGGTATGTGTGTGAGGTTCTGGGTTTGACTCATGTTTCTGGAAATTTTGTCATTTTGCTTAAACCCTTACTTTTGAATGTTAGTTTATAAGTTAAACTCAGTCAATTGATATTAAGAATGAGCTTTCTGGTTCAATGGTTAAGAGTCTGTATACCCTTTGGTATTGTGTTCAAGTCTCAGCAAAAGCTACAAAGATATTTTTTACTAAACTACCTTATAGGGTCGTTTATTTTAGTTGATTAAACTTTCCCAAAACAAAAACTTCCTTTTCTTTTCATATTGTTTCATTTTTTTTCTAACGTGACCATTTTTGCTTCCTTCTTCATTGATTCAGTTTCACCGTTTTAAGTTCCTTTCTTTTTGTGTTATGTTATGTTACATTGATTCTATACGAGGTCTGACTTCTCCTTTCTAGTTCGATTCATTGGCCAGTAAGTTCGATTTAAAGGTTTGGTGTCGAAGGTTCTTCAACGTTACTTCAATTTTAGAATGTTAGTTTTTTAGCGATTTGACTGCAAGTTAAATCTGATGTGCTGGGTGTGCTTTCAGTGCATTTTTCTAACAATGCATTGAAAACGTGTCCTATGTAGAGTGTTTTCCCTTTACCACTTTCAACTCCTCCAATTTCCCACTCACCCATCAGATTCCCGAGATTCCCAAGATAATATTTTCTGAATAAATCTGATTGAGCTCAACCTCCCGTAAGCTACGGGTGATCAAATCTCAATTGTATTCGAAAAAAATTACAAACTAAGAGTTAACCGAATCGAGTAGTTTGAGTTTCAATTTTGAATCGAATTAAATTTTACAATTCAAATAATTGGAATATACAATTTTTGTAAATATCAAATTAAATAATTATTAACTTTACAACTCAAAAAAGTATAAAAAGTATAAAGAATATAGAAAAAACTTAAAAAATATAAAAAAACCTTAAACCTTAAACCTTAAACCCTAAACCCCTAAACCCCTAAACTATAAAACACAAAGACCTGCAAAATGCTAACACTAACCCTACTTTAACAAAAACCAAAACCCTTGCCCTAAAAAACCCTAAACCCAGAAAGAAAACACCTTTAGTTGGAAGCGTTTTCAACGGATGTGACAGAAAGCGTGTCTAGTTGAAAGCGTTTTTTTTTTGCAAATCCGCTGAAAATATTTTCAGTAGGAAGCATTTTCTTTTTTTTAGTCTAATCACGTAATTTTTCCAAAAATCAGCCTAATCTAGTAATTTTTAAAAATCGGCATTTTTAAGAAATTTACTCTAGCATATATGTATATAATTGATTAGGGGACATAGTAGGAAAGGTCTATAAGGAAATGTGTAGATTACATAGTTTCTTTATATAATCAGCTTCGAAAGTACTATTGTTGTGCATGTTAGGGAAACTTTGTTAACATGGAGGTTTATCGAAGTATACTACTTCACATATTATTAATCTATAATATATATAAAAGTACGAGTTTGAAATTTATTTTAATTGATGAGAATATTTTTATTTTCTATCATATTATTAAATTCACAATTAAAAATAATTATAATATTTAAATTAATATTATTACTTACAAAAGTTGAAATGAAATAGAAGTGATACATTTAAAAATAATTATAATTTAATAAAAGTTGTGACAATTATACATTTAAATATAATTAGTCGTGCTACTTTTAAAATATAGGGAAAATGTGATAAATATAATTATAATTTACTATTATTAATTAAAATAAAATAATTATTTAAATAGAATTTTAAACATAGTAATTATCACTTCACTGTTTGATGAATATTTCGTAATGGATACGTTCTTTCCGTAAGGTTTTTAATTGTTGGGTTAGAATGAGTTTATGTGATAATGTGGTGAATGTAGTTTTGGGAGTTCGATAACAAAATCATTCTACCAGCCTCTAACTTTACTGCCTTTAACCAGTTTTTCTCAAGATTCATATCAGCGGAGGAAAGAACTGGTGTTACTTTTGAGGATTTCGCTGGCCAAGAATTTTTTAAGAGAGAATAACAAGAGATTGTACGAATTTAAAAAAATGATGAGGAGTTCCAAAATCAACATTTTTTATAGTTGGGACCCAAATATATATCCCATATAAGTAATAACGTATCAAAGTACAACAAATTTCAAGCACAAGAAATAATGGGATTTGGGAAACTCCCATTTATACAAACAAATATATGTGGTGAAAAAAAGAACATACAATACTCAAAATCAAGAGACTACTGAAAACACATTAAAACAAATCCAGTATGCAGCAGATAAACAAAAGGGTATTTCAAGGAGTAGAAGGAGAAGGTGGTGGAGAAAGGAAAGGAATAGACGGGATTGCAGTTGGGATTGTGGGCATGCTTGGCAGAGGAGGCAGTGTGGCCCTTGGTACACTTGGCAATGTGGGCAACCCAGGCATGGTAGGAAGTGGTGGAAGCGCCCCAGGCCTTGGCAATACCGGTATGGATGGCTGTGGGAGATTAGGGATAGATGGCAGTGGGGGGAGTGTGGTTGTAGGCAAAGTTGGCATTGGAGGCAATTGAGGCAGCTGCAGAAGGTGACGAGCTGCTATCCCAACATCAATGCTTGCAAATGACAAAGCCATCACGAATGCTAAAGCAAAGCAACTGAAAGATGCCATTTTTCTAGAGATGTGAGTCCAATTAAGCAGACGAAAGAAAGCTCTTGTTTTGATAGTTGTGGAGTGAGGGAGAGAAAGCATGGTGGTGGGTTTATATAGGTCTTGGATCAGTGGAGTTGGTAATGTTTGATCATGTATGGTTGGAATGGAGAAAACATAGTCAATATTAAAGGATTTGGTAGGTCAACTTCCCATGGGTATTGGAGTTTAAAACGGGTGGAATGCTGTTGTGGTTGGCATAGAAGCTTCATCCAGCCACTTAATTAAACAGTATACTTAAACAATCCTCCAGGTTAGCAAAGTTTTCGCTAGTTGGCCAGATATCTAACAGAATTAGGATTTGTTTACTTAACATGTCAGGTATGATACTCGTATTTCGAAGTTGATTATATAAATAAATTTGCCATGGTTGAGCTTAAAATTGTTGGGTGTTAATATACACATTTGTAAAGACTTACTAATTTTTACTTGGAATTGAAATGATTTAAACAAGAATTTTGAAATGACAAACAAAATAATTTGAAATGACTTAAATTTGAAGTGATCGAGATCTGAAATAATCAAAACCTATAATGACTAAATCAACATAAAATTTCATATAACTGTCCTTAAAGATATTCACATATTTACGTATCTCTCAGTATTTAACTTGTATCACAAGCAATGAAAAAATTGGGAAAATTTACCCATTTGAACGGAATTTAGCTATTAGGCTGAAGCCTCGTGCTATGCATACATATTCTCTTATTTTGAGTCTTACAAGTTTACAACAAACT
Organism: Gossypium raimondii; assembly: GCF_025698545.1. NCBI lineage: Eukaryota > Viridiplantae > Streptophyta > Magnoliopsida > Malvales > Malvaceae > Gossypium > Gossypium raimondii. Next base: position 69,757 of record NW_026291215.1, on the reverse strand, counting down.
AAATCTATATAAACATTATTTAATAGGTGTATCTAAAGGATATGGAATATGTGTAATTCTTTAAAATACACAAAAACTTCCAATAGGGTTTAGCTTATTTTTGGATTTGTCTTATTTTACGTTCAAATCATTCAAATTCGAGGTTAAGTTTTTTTATGTCTAATCATTTTTGATTCAAATTATTTTAAGTTTTGGTTATTTCAAGTTCGAATTGTTTTGTGATCAAATCATTTTAAGTTTAAATTGATTCAAGTAAATTTAAATTTGGATTCTTTTATAATAAATTGAGTTTGAGTCAGAGCTTTTGCTTTTTAAGTCAAAATTTAAAAATCTGCCTCTTAGTTGGCATTGAGTTGCTTACGAGGAAGAAGTTGGAAGTTAGACAACCCATTGAGGTGGTAGGGGTCTTGCCTTGGAATAACGCCAATTTGAAGAATTTTATTTTATAACATTCTCGAATCCTGAAACACTTGTTTAAAGGCGATAATACGACGATGTTGATTTCTTTTATCACCTCAAGTCTAATTACATATTGGATTTAATTTTTGGTATAAATTTTAAAATTGTATATAAATTTCAATTTAATTTGTAATTGTATGTATGAATTTTAATTTCATGTAATTATATACTTGAAACTCTAATTGTGGTTAAAATGTATACTTAAAATTTTAATTTTGATTTAATTACACATTTAAAGAAAAAGATACTACAATTTATTTTTATATTGGATAAATATAATTATTTATTTATACAATATATAAATATAAAATAATGTTATATCAATAGTTGTTTAATAATTTACAAGAACTGAATCAAATTAAAATATAAAATTATAAAAATTAAAATTCATGTATATAATTACACATTATATTATAATTTTAATATTTATCTCTTAATTTTTAATCCAAACCCAAAAATAAAATATTCCATCCCAAAATTTTACATAATTTTTTTATGTCATAATTAAAAAATACTCAATATATATAAATATATTACAAATATCAAATGAATGAAACTAAATAAATTTTAAGTATAAAATATTCATTAATTATATAAATTACTCATTAATAAACTCAACACATAAAATTTATCATTCAAATAAATCCAAAATTAATAATAATAATCCATCATTGGATATGAAATTTTAAGGATTAGCTCGTTCCTTGATAAAGAAGTGAAAAGTGAACAAATATTTTTTTGATAATCGGGTGAATGATTTTTAATTAAGCATATTTTAGTTTTTATATATTTTTTTGAACTAAAATTTCAGATTGGGCTTTATTTAAATAACCTGCATTACTATACATATAGTCTTAAAAAGAAAAGAGAAAGAGCAATTAATGCTAAGACAAAATTAAATGGAAACCTAATCGTTTAGAAACCAAAAAAAGGAAACAAAAGTCTGAAGCAATTAATGCTGCCGTTCTACCTGCTCACAGGAAAATAAACGTCTTGTCTTTTCATCTTTCTTTACTTCTTCAAGACGTTTTCAATTTACCCAAGGGCTTGCTTTAGTCACTTTGTTACCTGCCCTTCTCAGACTCCCCTCCCTCCATTTCTCCCCTTTCCTATTTCAATCTGGTTCTCTCACCCTTTCATTTTCCGCTTGTCTTTCTGCAACTTCAGGGACTCTTCCGACCAGGTAATCTCCTTTATTACTCTTCAACGCTTCAGTTGCTAAGATATGCGCGAGACTATTTGCTAATCTTGGGACATGCTCAAACCTAAAATCCTTAACATTTAACAGTAGCTGATGAATGTCATGAATATACGCTCTAACCATTGATTTGTCTGGGCTTTTTGCTTTGCATTTCCTTATTATTGATAAAGAATCTCCTTCAATAATAACCTTTTCCTACTGCATGTAAACGCCGGTCTGGAGTGCTTTTCGACATGCAAGTGCCTCCGCCGCAAAGGCTGATAAAACCCGTTGGCAGACCTCCGAGCATGATAGGAGAACTGTACCCTCTCTATCTCTGGCCACTATTCCAATAGCCGCTTTATTTTGTCTACCTTCATATGCTGCGTCAAAATTGATCTTAACAACCTGGTCAGATGGCTTTTTCCATTTTTTAACAGGTATAGAAGTTAGTGGTCTATTTTTACTAATCCTATTTAACTCTGATATGTAGCTATGAACAAATCTCCCTATTTCTTTCCCAGATTTACTCCATTTTTTATGCACTCTATTATTCCTGTCTCCTCAGATAGCCCATAATGCAACGCAAAAAATCCGACACTGGGATGCCGAACTTTGTGAAAAAACCCAGGTTAGCCACTGTAGAAACCCCAACTGGTTATCTTGCAAATACTTATGAAATGATAACTCTCTCCACACTGATGTTGAAACAGAACATTCACGGAAGAGATGGTCTATAGTTTTTGTTCCTGAGCCACATCAGGGACATACTGATGTGTTTGTTAGCCTTCTAAGTAGCATATTAACACATGTAGCTAGGAAATTCCATGACATCTTCCAAGCTGTAATTTTTATCTTTGAAGGAAGATCTAGTAGCCATAGTTTTCTGTAAAAGTCCTTATAGTCGGTTTGTAAAGCATAAGCTCTAGGATCATCTTCAGTACTTTGTAATAGTTTATAGGCGCTACGTACTGTGTACTCACCCAACGCTTCAGTACTCCAGACTTGGAAATCTTCCTGTGGTCTTTCTGCCAGTGGGATACTGAGGATCATCTCGGCAACATCCTCCGGAAAGGTATACGCTATCAACTCCTTTTTCCATGTTCTACTACTTGAATCAATTAACGCCGCAACTTTAAAATCATTCAAACCTGTTAATCTGCCACGCGGTAAAACTGGAATCCAATAATCACGGGTTATCGAAATATTCGTACCTCTACCCACCTTCCAACACAATCCCTCTTCTAAAATGCCCTTAGTAGCCCAAATGCTTTTCCATGTGTACGAAACGTTATTCCCCAACTGTGAATTTAAAAAATCAACTTTTGGAAAATATTTTGCTTTTAAGAGTTGTGCTACTAAAGAGTTTTTGGAATGGCTCAGTAGCACCTATTTAATAAAGACTTCTTTACCTTCTTGATAACATTCTGGTACTCCACCCATCAATCCTAGTAGAAATCTTTTCTTTTAACTGCTGAAAGGATTCTTTCTTACGTCGACCAACCACGTTCGGAAGCCCTAAATATCGTTCTAAGTTTGTTGAGATCCTTACCCCCAATATTGCCGAAACTTCTTCCTTCTTTTCTTCGGACGTATTTGTGCTAAAAATATGGTGTATTTATTGAAATTAACACATTGCCCAGAACACCTTTCATATTCCTTCAAAATTTCTTTTAGTACCCTGGCACCCCTATCTGATGCTTCCCCGAACAAAATACAGTCATCTGCAAAAAGTAAGTGTGAAATTTCTGGTTCTCTTTTACTGGCTTTTGTACCTTTTATTAATCCCTCACTACATATTAGAAATAAAAAAAGGCTTAGCGGGTCTCCCTAACGTAGGCCTCTAGACGGTGAAAAGATTCTTCCACTTCTTCCATTTATATTAACTACATAGGACGTTGTGGAAACACAATTCATAACCAGCTTCACCCAATCGGATGTGAAACCCATTCGTAACATCACTTCCTTCAAGTATCCCCACTCAACCCTGTCATAGGCTTTGCTCATATCAAGCTTTACTGCCATATATCATTTTTTTCCTATGCGCTTCTATAAAAAAGTATGCAAGATCTCATAAGCTAGCAGCACATTGTCAGTTATTAGCCTTCCCGAAACGAACGCACTTTGAGCCGCATTAATACATCTTCTAATAACTACTTGCATTCGGTTTACAATTGTTTTTGCATCCATTTTATAAATGACTGAACATAAACTGATAGGTCTAAAATTAGCAATGCTTATGGGATTTGTGGTTTTTGGGATCAGCACAATGTCCGTGTGATTTAAATTACCTAAACTTGCGCCGTTATTTAAAATATCCAAACAGAGATTTGTTGTTTCCTTACCTACAATATGCCAAAATTTTTGAAAGAAAATTGCTGGAAAACCATCATGTCCTGGTGCTTTTGTAAGTCCCATTCCCTTCAATGCCGCAAACACTTCTTCTGCTGTAAAAGTTATCATTAGCTCTCTATTGATATCTATCGAAATATTTTCCTTTATTCCCGTTAAGAGATAGGAACAATCCTCGGCTCCTTTTGACGTGAAGAGCTTCTGAAAATAGGAGGTAGCTACTTCATTAATCTCACTCTCTTCATTAGCTTCTCCTCCTTAATCTTTCTCCAACTTGGATATTGTATTTATACGTCTTCGACATGTAGCAAAACTGTGAAAAAAGACTGAGTTCTTATCCCTACTCTAAGCCAATTTGCCCTTGCCCTTTGTTCCCAATACACTTCATCTTTATCAATTTTCATATTCAGGTGGATCTTAGTGTCAATAATTTCTGCTATCGTGTTGTCATTCCTTTCTTTTCCTATTATCATATCAAGTTGCTTCGTTAGTTTTTTCTTTAGTCTTTCTCGTCCTTTCTTAATCATTCTCGTCCATACCATTAAGTCTGCTTGTAATTTTCCAAGTTTCTCAACTACTGTGCCTGTTCCTGACTCCCAAGATTCTTTGATTACTTTCTCACACGTCTCTTCCATCAGCCACCAAGCCTCAAATTTAAATTTTGAGTTGCCCTTATGAATGCTTTCACCATTTGTATTAATTAGAAGTGGACAGTGATCGAACATCGTGTGAGGTAGATGGTTAACGCTACTTGTCGGAAAAAGGAACCTCCATTTATCATTTATTACACCCCTATCGAGTCTTTCTCTAATATTTGTCTCCGGTAGATTTCCTATTTCCCATGTAAACCTAGCAATCTTCTAGGACTTCTCGAAATACGTGTATTCTACTCTTATCCCTTGGGACACCCCCACATTTCTCAAAAGAATACATGATCTCATTAAAATCACCACCTACCAACCATGGGTAATCCTTATCTTGCCCCAGTTTTATCAACAGATCCCACGAATCACTCTTATTGTGGACATATGGAGAGCCATAGAACCCTGTAAATCTCCACTCTTCTTTAACTTGTTCCTCTTTAATCAAAACATCAATATGATTCCTAGAGAAACTTTGTAAACTAACTTTAGTGTCTCCTTTCCATGCTAAGCATAATCCTCCTCTCGAGCCCTCTGCTTCAATATCAATTCCATTCATAAAACTGCAATTTCGTCTAACTTTTTCCATCCTTTGTTTATCAATTTTAGTCTCCATTAGGAAGACCATTTGGGGATTGTGCTACTTTAGGAAGTAACGCAACCTTCTTCCACTCGTGGACTCCCAAATCCACGAACATTCCAGCTTATAATTTTCATTGTGCCAGGTCAGCTTGCTTGCTGGCAGTCGTCGATCTCTTTAAGTCTTGACCATCAAGTTGCTCATAATTGTCTGCCATCATCTCTGAATGGCCATTGTCATAATCTTCTGAAGTTTCTTGTTTCAGCCTTTTAAATCCATCTCTGTCAACATTTTCTTTATAACAGCTTTTAAGATCTGCATCTAGGGACTTCCTCTTCCTCATATTATTTTCGGCTTTTGCTGGTATTATCATTGCGCCAGCCTATGTTCATGTCCAATTTACCTTCTTCTCATGATATGGATTTTGACCCTTTTTTCTAATACAATCACTCAACTTCTCAGCTTCCCTTAACCCCGAAAAACAATCCTGCTCTTTAAGCATCTCCCCCACTCCCATTAGTTCCAAATTTTCCTATTAGCCCCCCACCTTATTGTTCCCTCTCTCAGCACTTTTTATATTATTTGGCGACACTCTTTCCCCTCCAGTATAAAAACTTTGAGCCCCCACCTGCTTCAACAAACTATTAAATTCCATAGTTTCATTTCTGATTAATTTTGATTCTGCTTTTAAGGCCAACGAATAGGAGGATTTTCACTAATTTTGTTTTTCCTTGCAGGTAATGTCTGAGTGCAATTACTCATCCCATGCCCCATTCTTCCGCATCCAAAACAAAACATTGGCAAATTTTCATACTTAAAAGGAATCCATAGTTTACTAACATAACCAGTAGAGACAAAGATACCTCTTCTGAGTGGTCTCTGGACATCCAAATTAATTCTGAGCTGACAAAATTCTTCATTAATTTCAGATCTAAGAACCCCACCAAACGTGGCACCAATAGCATGCAATAGATCTTTCTTGTCGAACTCTGGGAAACACGAGTCAATTTTTATCTAAAACAGGGATGAAATAAGCCCGATTTGATCTCTTTCCACAGCTTGACATAATTTATCAAATAGAATTATACTTTTACGAAAGAGCCATGGTCTCCCCTCCAAAATCATCTCTAGATCTTCTTCCATCTCAAAAATTATTAAAAATAAGTTTTGTCCCACTATCTGAATCTCAAACTTTTTCCTTGTCTTCCATATACCTCTCATATGAGCCCTAAAACTATCTGGATTATATAGCTTTTCTATCCAAACTGTACATATCAATGTAGGTTTAGAACTTGGTACCACCATCGAGCCCTTTACTGATAACTGAACTAGTTCTTCGGCAAGAAGAGAGATCTCATTCCTCCCCTCTCGGTCGTCGCCACCACTTTCTTCCATCCCAAGCCACAGCAGTTACTGCTATCTCTAGGACTTTTAAGCAAAGCACTCTTGGGAGCAGAGAGGGTTTAAGGGTTTTAGATGTGTTGTTTTAGTTTTTATATTTTAAATGTGAACATATTGTCCCAATTTTTTTAAAATCTTACATTTTGATGCAACATTTTTAATTAGTCACGTTCCAATTAAGTCTTAGCATAACAATAACAATTTAAAAGTTTTATATTTTCTAATATTATTCATGCACTGGATGATGCACTATGTTCCATCCAGTGCGACTGGAATTGATCGGAATAAGCTAGTACAACCGGTTTGGACCAGAATTTTCACCAGTGTCAGAAAAAATGTGTTAGGTGTTCCTCAATATCATTGAAACTAGATTGGATCGGTCAGTCGAACCGGACAAACCAAGAACCGACTAGTATACTAGTCTAGAGTAAGAGAAAGAACCAATTAACTTGGGAACTGGAGTGAACTGCAGTTAAACTGCAAATTGTCAACTTATCCAACCAATTGATCCAATTTTTCATATTTTCTAAATTAGAAAAACAAGAATTTCGCCCCAAATCCATTAAAGTTTTGTTGCACTTTATCTCTGCACTCAATGAAATCAAACACAATATAAAAAAAATAAGCACCACTCAAAGACAATATAAAAAAATAAGCACCACTTTATGTCTTACTTTCTCTACTAAAATATTATGCTTCTTCTTTTTCTTCTTTTTATTACAGGCCTAAAATAGATGGGTTTATTAGGTTTTAAAAACTCAAAGCCTGGTCCAAAATAGATGAGCTTAATTAGGGTTTTTAATAATTATTATTTTACATTATTCAACAGTAAATCAATTGGATTGATGATTAAATCAATTGGATCAAGAATTCATGATTTGATTAGTTTGATCAATTGTCTAATTCTAAAAACATTGTTTAGTACTAGGGGCGTGCTAAGGGGGAGCTGGTAGGGGCTCTGACCCGTAAAATGAAAGTTTTTCTACTTATACCCTTTAAAATTTTTAAAAATTTTAATTAGTAAATGTAAAAATGCACTTTGGCCCTCCTAAAAATTATAAAAATTTGATTTAGTCCTTTAAAAATTATAAAGATATAGATTATTAAAATAGTAAAATTACCTTTTTACTATCATAAAAACTGTTATTTAATTTCGACCCTAAAAGCATTTTCTGACTTCGCCCCTATACATAATTTGACATTCATATAAAATATTGTCTTGGAAATATATTGAAAGAGGAAAGTAATCGTATGTAAATGGATAACTTGGAAGAGGTAATGAAGCAGGAATCATTATATTAACAGTGGCATCTTCTCGATGTACGGCTGCTCACTATCTTGACTGCATTTATCGTTTGATTCTTTTCCTAATTAGCCAAACTCATTTTAACAATGATATAACGGTAATTAATTATTTTATGGACAGAACATCAATATATAAATACCCCATATATAATAAGCAACAACGTATCAAAGTACACCAAATAATGGGAATTGGAGAACTCCCATTTATACAAACAAATATAAGTGGGCGAAATCAATACTCATAATAAAGACACAAAGACGACTAAAAACCTTATTAAGCCAGATCCAGTATGCCGCAGATAAAAAAAAAGGGGGTACTTCAAGGAGTAGAATGAGAAAGTGGTGGAGAAAAGAAAGGAATAGAGGGAATTGCAGTTGGGATTTGGGGGACTGAGGGAATGCTTGGCAGAGGGGGCAGTGTGGCCTTTGGTCGACTTGGAAGTCTGGAAGGAAGTGGAGGAAGCACCCCAGGCCTTGGGAATGATGGTATGGATGGCTTTGGGAATGATGGTATGGATGGGAATGATGGTATGGATGGCTTTGGGAATGATGGTATGGATGGGAATGATGGTATGGATGGCCTTGGGAATGATGGTTTAGGGAAAGATGGCAATGGTGGGAATGTTATTTTTAACAAACTTGGCGTTTGAGGCTGCTGCAGAAGGTGACGAGCTGCTACCCCAACATCAATGCTTGCAAATGACAAAGCCATCAAGAATGCTAAAGCAAAGCAATTGAAAGATGCCATTTTTGTTGAGAGATTTCGAAAGTAATGAAGTAGATGAAACAAAGTTCTTTATCTGAATAGTTGTGAGTGAGGAAAACAAAGCATGGCATTGGGGGTTTATATAGGCATTCGCAGTAGTAGATTCAGAAATACGAGTTAGGGAGTAGAAAAAGTCAAAAAAAATTTTAGAGCCAAAATTAAATTATATATTTTTATGATAATAAAATACAATTTCATCATTTTAATTATCTATTTTTTATAATTTTTAGATAATTAAAATAAATTTTTATATTTTTTAAGGGTTAAAATATAATTTTATTATTACTAATTTAAACTTATATAATTTATAAAAAATCTGAATTAAAAATTTTCCATTCATGCCTAATTGCGATGGGGATTGCGGGAAATGGAAATCCCTGCTCCTAAACAATGCCCCAAAAACAAAATAGCGCCACGTTTTTTTATTTTTTACATTTTAATTGTAATTCATTTTTTAAATAAAAACATTATAATGATTTAGGTTAATTTTTAAATTATTATAAATGTTTTTTTTCTATTAATTTTACCTATTCTATAAATAACAAATTTACAATTACTTGAGTTAATTTTTTATATTTTATAACTGTGTCTATATATTATGTTAATTTTTAATATTTCTCCAATTAATATAGAGAATATTTGGTAAACAGAGTTTTAAGTTTTTTTTAGTTGATTTGATCATAAATGGAGGATTGGATAGTCAAACTTTATTATTGTAGTATTTAGTGAACGAAGGTTTGCAATAGCTTGTTAAGCTAAAATATTCAAAACAAAAAACGTTTGGATAGACAACTTTTTTCAACAACTGATTGAGAATGAGATATGTGGAATGACATATCTGACCATACTTGCTCAAAAATTACTCCATTTGCCACAAGCTTTCAAACATAATAGGGGTGCCAAGATATCAATAACATTTATTCTCTCATTTTCACTTTCACATCCTAAGTCCAAAATAAATCTTAAAAAAAAACCTCCATCATGAATCTAAAAAAAAAACCTCCATCGTGAATTTACAAAAATCACTATTTCCGCGAGAATTTTTCAATTGAGCCCATTCATCCTTAAGAAGTTGTATTGAGAGGGCATTTGGCATTTTAAAAGCATGGTGGAAGATTTTAGCGAAAATGCCAATATATTCGTCTCAAGATCAAAATAGAATAATTTATAATTTGTGCTCCATTTGCATTACATCACTACATCAGATTAAGTAAAGTTCTTGACCCAACATTTAGGGTCATAAATGCATATCCGGATTTTATTCTTCTCGAAACATTTTCGGATGCCGAATGCATTTCCATTCAAGAAGTTGAGCGTATGAGTGCTAATAAAGTGACAAAAGTTTGTAATGACATCACTACTAGTTTGATGGCAGCTAGATGACAATGTCGTGTTTCTTGAATATTTGTTTTTACTTGTTTGGATATATATATTTCTTAAATATTTATGTACTCTTAATTTATTTTCAATTTAGTTGTGTGAAATGATTTTCTTATGCAACTTTATATTAATTACAATATACTAGTTGACAAATTTATTCAGTGTGCGACATAATTATCACTAATTTAGATACTAAGAACATGACATAATTATCACTAAGAATATAGTTTACAATTATATTGATACACTATTAATATTTATCAATTTTCACAAGGTTAATATCTGCAAATAAGGAACTTAAGAAATTTGTTTATTTAAAATTTCAAAAATATTCACTAATCAATTCCTATAAATAGATGTTTTAATTCTTTGGTAATAGTGTTTTATTTCAATAATTTCACCCAATAAAAACTAAAGTATTATAGACAAATAAATACTTAACAATAAATTGTGTTATGCCATTATTTGTTATTTTATACATATAAATTTTCACCTATCAATTAAGTTTTACCAAACACTTTTAAATAAATAGTTATTAGAATTAGTTGGTATAGAATTAATTGGTCAAACCAACCACTGCAATCAACAGTCAGCTATCAGCGAATTGTCAACAAGACTATAGTTTAAAATTTTAGTTACAATTTTATTCTAGATTTAAAAGAAAAAAACACTTATTTTATATTAAAAAAATAAGTTACAACTAAAAGAAAAAAAACATGTGGCATAACTTTATTAGGGAGCTAGATTTTTAGTTGAAACTCATTTTTATAAAATAAAAGTGGTTTTTTTTAATTTGTATATATTTGTAGCTAATTTTTCAAACCATATTATTAATTGGAGAAATATGAAAATTAATATAATATAATATAATATAAATATAAAACAATTATAATAAATAAAAAATAACCTAAGTCATCATAAATTTTATATTTAAAGAACAAAAATAATAGATTGGACTAGTTTAATAAGTTGAGTTTTGAAAAGTTGATTATTAATTTTATTTAATTCTCTATTAAACAAAAAATACTAAAATTGAAATTTTGATTTAGGAAAAATTGAGTTTCTTGGTTTAGATTTGCTTTATATCTAACCCTTTTTAAATTATATAATACTTATACTTATTATTTTATTTATATATAAAAATAAATATAAAAATTTAATCGATGAAAAATTAGTTGATTGATTTAATAATTCAGATTTAATTTATCAAAGTCAACCTCCTAAACTAATATGAGATAATTTTTGAATTTGTGATGAATTAATTTATTTTCTTTTGTTCTTAATTTATTTTTAGTATTTTTATTTTCTATTAATTTTAAGTCTTTTACCACTAATATATAATTCGAAAATTGAGTTATAATTTTTTTATTAGAAATGGTTTACAAATTTAATTTAACAAAAGAAAACGTTTTTATTATATATATATAAAAAAGAGAGTCAATAACTATTCTTTTTCAATTTGACTATTTTTTCTCAAGAAAAAAATTAATTTACTAATCAACTTGTCGGAACTAGATTAGCTCAATCTTCAACTATATTCGGTTTTTTTATTGGTTTAAAAGTGTCTGAATTTAAAAAAATACAATTAAACCCTTATTTTTTACTCAATTGAGTATTTGAACTCTTAAAATGCACCAAAAGGCTTTCAAACTTTTTAAAATTAAAAATAAAAATTAAGCCCTATTTTTGTTTTTGTTTTTTTTTTGCACTCGATTAGATATTTGAACTGTCAAAAAAATGTCTTTTGATTGTTAACTTTAACAGTTGATCATTAAAGTTAACTACCACTAATTTTTTAGTTAAAGCCATCATGTGTCACAACCACAATGTGACATGTGACAAAAAACTGATAAAAATAAAAATTATTAAATTTTAATAAAAATATAAAATATTTAAAATTTATTCAAAATTAGAAAAAAATATAAAATGGTAAAAAATTATAAAAATGCTGTAAAATTTTATAAAAGTGTAAAAATTATAAAATATATAGAAATATAGAAAAAAAATTTATAAAATTTTATAAAGTCGTAAGAAAATTATAAAAAATGTTTAAAAATGTAAAAAATGTAAAGAAATATCAAATTTGTAAAAAAATTATAGAAATTATCGTACCAAAAGAAACATTTTATATTTTTTCTATAACTTTTATCGATTTTTATTTTTTTTTCATTTTTCGCCACATGTCACGCTATGTTGTGACACGTGATGACTTTAACTAGAAAAAAAGTAGGGGTTGCTAACTTTAACGTCAACGGTTAAAGTTAATGGTTAAAGAACCTTTTTGATACATTTTATAATTTTTTTTATGATTTTTATAAAATGTTACAATTTTTTTATAATTTTTCTAATTTTGAATATTTTTATATTTTTATTAAAATTCTATAAATTTTTATTTTTTATAATCTTTTTACCATATGTCATACCATGATTGTGACACAAGGTAACTTTAATTGAAAAAAATTAGGGGCAATTAACAAGAGCATTGTCAATCGAGATAGTTTGGATCAATTAAACTCAAAGAATTTTCAGATCATTTCAAATTTGAATTAATTTTGTATTTTAACCTTTAAATTTTAGATAATTCGAATTTCGTAATCAAAATTTTCATGTAAAATAATTTTAAATTATTTATTTGAATCATTTAAGATTTAAATCATTTCAGGATTCTCAATTATTTCTTATTTTACATAAGTAAAAATGTTGGATTAGAATTAACAGGTTTGCCGCAAGTTGAACCTGCCTACAAGCAACCAAAAAGCTTGCTTGTTGGGCGAGCTTTTATCTTAAAGTACTCTTCAACTATGAAACACTAAATTGTTATTCCTTTTCACTCCCTTTTAACTTCAATTTGATTTTTTGCAAAATGCTATATTACAAATCTTATTACACGCGTATGTATATTTTATTACACGTGTTTGCATGTTGAAATTACGTATTTAGAACATAGATGCGTGATTAAAAAATAAGATTCAATAAACAATGAAATGTATGGCAATTAATAATATATGAAATATATACGATATTAAAATAACAAATATTAGATTGAATTGTGAATAAACTAAAATTTAAACATAAAAATTCAGCATATTAAGAATATTAACTGAACACAATTGTTTATCATGGTGTTCTCATCAATTCTAATTGGTGTCAAGTTACTTTGTGATACAAACTCCATTAACAACATTATTAACACTAGAAACTCTATCACACGCGTATGCGTGTGGAAGCCACATATTTAGAACACAAACGTGTGTTTAAAAATAACATCCAATAAATAATGAAATATATTATTTGAAACTAATTAATCATAATAACACATGAAATATGTACGATATTAAAATAAAAAATTAGATTGAATTGTGAGTAAAACGAAATTTACACACATAAATACATCATATTAACAATACTAAATGTAACACCCCACACCCGACCCAATCGTCGGATCCAAATGCGTGATATCACATTACGTTGCCGAAGCATCTAAAGCTATCTCAAAACATTTCAAATAGTGACTTAGCATTTAGATATAATAAATCTCATACATTATTGATTTTATACAATAACATGTTTAATAAATGTCGATTGCACTCATTTAACTATTTTGAGTTTATACAGCGACCATAAATGAAATCAGGTTTTAAATCCAACTCGATTTAATAAAATTTAGTGGTGTGCCTCGAGACATTGAAAGCCATGTCTCAAAACATGTAATGACCTGATTTCAATCTATTGTAAAAAAAATATGGTTTCAATTAGACCTGCACAAGGTTTACTTGGAGATGTACATTAATGTCCAACAAACTCTAACATCAACTACCTTTCAAATGTTAAGAACATAATCCTAAAAAAGATAATTAGTATCGGTGAGTGTATCACTTTTGTATTGGAGCTAATTTATTTTGATATATCATTTTGAATTTTTCGATATTTATATATATTTAATAAATTTAATATTTATGAATATTAAATGAATGAGATTAAATGAATTTATTAAAAATTCATTAATTATATAAAAAATTATCAATAAACTTCACCAATAAAATAAACAAAGAAAAAATTATCTCATACATTAAACAACACAATTATCCGCAATAAAATCATCTTATATTAAACATATAATATGAAAGTTCGATGAAAACATACACAAGAAGCTGCGTTGATGAAACTTTTAGGATTTTATTTTATTTTATTTTATTTTGCCTTTTCTTGTTTATTATATAAATTTTTTATTTATTAATTTTTTACTTTAAAATTTGAAGTTTATAGTTGGTGAATCTTAAAAGTTAAAGTTTATTTTTTTATTTATTGCTATAAAAGATAAAAAATAATGAATTCAAAAATTTAATATTATTCATGCACTAGTCGGTATGTAATTTGTCGATCAATGTGATTAAAATTGGATGTAACAAGCCAATGCGATCAGTCCTGTAGAATTAATGACAATATAGAACAATCACAAAGTAATAAGAAAAAGAAAAATAAAGCACACAAATTTTACGTGGAAAACCTTTTTGAGAAAAACCACAGGCAGAAGAGAAGAAAATTCACTAATATCAAATTCGAATGATACAAGAGGAGTTTAGACTACATCTATTTATAGGTTGAAAAACCTTATTCTAATCAAGATAAAATAAAAGAAATATAGTTCTATATGGATTTTACTTTTATTTTATTTTACCACTATATTTTATTTTAACAAGGATTCAAGTCACTCAACTCTAACAATCTCCAGCTCGACACAAATTCTCAACGAACAAGTTCTCAATCTCTTCCACGAAACCTCTTAAGGGGTGTTCTTCAACAATGAATACCAACCAAGTCTAAGCAATGCTCAAACTTGGTTATAAGAAGTGACTTAGTCATCATATCTGCAGGATTTCCATGAGCATTAACTTTGCTCACAACAATATCTCCACAAGTAATAATATAATGCAAAAAATGATACCGAACATCAGTGTGCTTTATTCTCTCATGAAACATTTCATCCTTTGTAAGGAAGATGGCACCCTAACTATCACAAAACACTGTACTGATCTGAAGGTCTTTACTGAGTTCACCAAAGAGTCCTTTTAACCAAATAGTTTTTTTCTAAGCCTTAGTTTGCAAAGTGACTTTCCTAGTTTGCAAAGTGACTTTCCAACTGATTGTGTAAGAGCCCATTTTGTCCGGCCCATACCAGCAAAACAAACCCAAATGATAAAAACCAAAAACAGTCCATTTATAGAAAATTTAAACCCAAAATTACAATGGCCCGAATGGCCCAATAAGAATTAAAACCCTAAAGCCCAAATTAGCCTAGCCCAAACCCGATTACAACAGAGGGGAAACTCTAGCATCACTGCCCTCTAGCCGCCGCAAAAGTAGCTTCCTCTCTACGCGCTCCACGCCACGCGCCTCCAGCTGGTCTCTGCACCATGCCACGTCACTGTACGGCTTCCGTACACCTGCAAGAACCCACAGCACACAAAGAAGCAGGAAAAGAGGGCAGAGAAAAATGATGTATTTTTGATTTATTTTTCTTTTCGATTCGGCTATATAAAAGCAATTTTTCAATTTGTAAAGAACACATACGCATATGAAATACAAAAAAAAAACTCAGAGAAATTTCAAAAAAATAGAAAAGGTGATTCAAATTTTGCTCCGGTTTTTGGTTCTGTTTTTTTTTTAAGTTTCTTTTTCTTTCCTTTGTGTTTGGACGTTTGATTCTTAACAAAAAAGGGAGGGTTTAGAGAGAGTGAGCATACCTGGTGACCGGCCTTGTGCTCTCTCCATCGCAATCGGAGTCGTGCATGGGGTTCGGAAGGCCACTGTCTTTTGGTGTTGAAGCGGCATAAAGAGGTGAGCATTTGGGCTCTTTTTTTTTTTTTATTTATCTTTTTTTTTCTTTTCATTTTGAAAAATGAAGTGGTGGCTACCAGATTAGGGTTTTCTTTTTGGCCCTTACGTGATGTATGAAACGACGTCGTTTGGAGTCTGATCAGTGGCTCCAAAACGGCGCCGTATTGGCCCATACCCGATGACCCGACCTAGAGGTGGCTATGACCAGCGCGTTTTGGGTCCGATGGGATTTTTGCGCAATGAGCCCCTCTGCGTTTTGTGTTGTTTCAATTTGATTTTCATTATTTTTTTAATTTGCATCGCACATTTGGTCTCGATTCCAAATGGATCCACGTTCAAACGATGTCGTTTCCCATGTTTGATTTTGAATGCCCAAATCCATGCGTTTAATTGTTGCTTTAGTCCCTTGGTTTTGAATCAATTGCAAATTTAAACCTTCAAATATCTACATTTTAATTTAAATCTTTTTTGTTATGTTTACTATTATTTTTAGTATTCTGTTTAATTTTATAATTTTTTTAGTATTTACTAGTATTCATATGTTTTTATATTAGTTATATCTGTTATTTATCTCTTTTCATATTTATTATTATATTACATGATTTCAAAACTTTTGTAGATAATACTCAATTTGGTTTATGTATTTCTATTTGTATATTAAATTTATTGCTTTAGTATTTTAAATTTTACTATCATACATTTGTTTTTTATTTGTTATATATTATTGCTAAAAGTTGTTTTATTACGATACATTAATTTTTTATGTATTCGTATTGTATCATATTATTTTATAATAATTTATTTTGTATAATCTATCAATGATTTTAAATTATACTCTTTTGTACCAATATATATTCTACTTATTCAAAATATTCCAATTTTGCATTCATTCCAATGTATATTATTACATATTATTATTTACGATATGTTTATCAAATGTTTATTCTAAATCCATGCTTATACATCTTTTAATCTTCATTTCAAATTTCATTCAAATAAATTTACTTTATTTAACATTATTCTTAATTTTATTTTAAATCCATTTCCAAGCGCATACATATTGCTATTCCTTTAAAACAAAAAGAAACCATTGTAGAGATAATATTTTTAGGTCTTTATTTTTTTTACCTTAATGTGTCTTTTGAAATTGATTGCTAATTCATTTAACTTTCAATTATTTATATTGGTATTTGTATAATGTGATTAAAATTATTGTTGCTATTTATCTTCTATGTATTGCTATTCAATCATGTTTCCATTTGTAAGATTGCATTTTTAAAGCACAACAATCATTCTATTGCATAATTTCCGAAAGGACCTGGTGTTCATAGCTCTCGAGAGAATTGTGCCCTAACTAACTGGGCTTCAATTCTTCTCGATGAATTTGAATAGCCAAGTGTTTATTTTGGTAAAACCATTCAACTTTTAAATAAAGCTTTTGAGACTTCAAAATGTTGGATCCTAACTTACTGGATACAACATTTTGTTATCTCGATTTTAAAATAAAAGGCAATGTTTGATGTTTAGGAATTTCGAGAAATTGAACCTTAACTTATCGATTTTGATTTCTCGATTGACTTAAATAATCGAATAACCTACTTAAAACACATGATTTTCTAAAAAAAGGGGTAATTTAATTTCGAAGATTAAATTGTTGCACCCTAACTCACTGAGTGTGGCAATTTATTTCTGCGAAATAAGTGCGTCTTATCATCCAATTTATTTCATTCAAATTCTCTTTTCAAAGGATCGTATTTTAAAACCTTTTCAAATTCTCGACACTAAAACATTAAACAATCCATTCGGTACCAATTTTGGGCGTTACGAGGGTGCTAACCCTTCCTCGTACGTAACCGACTCTCGAACCTATTTTATCAAAACTCGCAGACTTAAAAGTATTTTCAAGGTGATCCGATCACACCTTAATAAAAGATCGGTGGTGACTCCTAATTTTCATTTTTAAGTCGACTACTAAAAATTTTTGTTTTTCAAAAATTTAAAATTGGTTTCGACAGCTTGGCGACTCCACTGGGGACGTAAGAGAGTCAAGCCGCAAAATTGATTTTTTTTCTTATTATTGAAAATTTAAAATTTGATTTGAAAAATTTTACGATCCTCTCTTTGCATGTGTTTGTGTGATTATTGTAAATTGTGTTTTTATACCTTGGCATCATATTGCATAAATACTATTTAGTCTTACCCTTTTAAGTGGAAGTGAGAAGCTACTCCTTCGTGAGGTTTTCACCTCCGTGCAGGATAGTGGATCTCTTTTGGGATACATCCGTACCTATGTCTTCGTGAGATTTTCATCTCCGTGCAGCCATAGGGAAATGTATTCCCCTGAACCGAACTCGGTCTGTATGAGCTATGATGGGTGAAGATCGAGAAATCTGCTGGTTCGGTACCTTAACTTTAGAGCCAAACCGCATGTAGAAGACCTTAGGAACCCATCCTAGGTAGAGCCACTCCAAACCCCTAGTGGTACCCGACTAGGTACTTTTGTTTTCCTTGTTTGCTTCTATTTTGAACTAACCCCTTTTGTTGTGTTATGATTGCATTGCATTTGCATCTTAGGAAAGATATATTGATTCAAATCCGATTACTAAATTAGAAAGCTTGTCATGGAATATGGATTCCTTGCTAAAGTGGAAAACAATACGGTTGCCTGAATATATTCTGAGAAACACAAGAAGGGCGATGAAAGAGTTCGTGACCTTTACTTCGTGGCCTAAAGATTTGAGACGATTGTCCAAGAGCCTTCGACGTTTCAACTCCCTTAAAGAAGCTGGCGAGCTCTATGAAGATGGGAAGATGAGGGACCGTGACCCAGATCAAGAAAAAGAGCTAGCAGTGGCATCTATTGGAAATTGGCAAGATTATCACAAACATGCGGATGAAGAAAAAGATCGATGTTGTCTCTTGGAATATAAGGGCGAAGCTGTACATGCCTCTGCTTTATGTAAAGGAATTTGCTTTCTAATAAAGTTTTCTAAATGTAATTGAATCAGAATTAACATCTCTTTAGGCATTCACTTCATGTATCTGCATTGCATTACATGCATTAAAGCCTATTGAAAGAGTCTAATTGAGTAAATTTGTTTCAGCTAATCTGGAAAACCAACTAACCAAACATCTTTATGGTACTCGTCCCAAACTAAGGAAATCGATCAAAGATTAGAGAAATTGGAGCAAATGCAAAAGGATATGCAAGAACGGTTGTACAAAGCCCAATTTTAGCCCGGGCCCAAAACCCAAAACAAGTAAATCCCAAACTAAACCTACCCAAACCCGAATAGCCCAATAACAGCCCAAAATAAACCCAACAGCCTAACCCAAATACAAACCAAGCCCAAAACCCGAATGGCCCACTAACCTAACCCTAGCCCAAAATCCCAAACCACAACACAAAAGAACAAAATTTTCAAACCCACCTAGGGTCTTCTAGCCCGAACCCACCTCCATCAGCACAAGTGACGCACGCCACTGCCACCACCGCAGCCCACTTGCTCTATCACCATCACCACTTGCCTGCAAAATCAGAGAAAGAAATGACAAATAAAAAAAAAGACAAAAATATTGGCTATAAAGCCATAAAAAATCACTTGTAAAAGGGGGGCTCTCTTCTTCAGTTTTTGTAAAAAAACATATATC
The DNA here is from genome assembly GCF_025698545.1 of Gossypium raimondii. Lineage (NCBI taxonomy): Eukaryota > Viridiplantae > Streptophyta > Magnoliopsida > Malvales > Malvaceae > Gossypium > Gossypium raimondii. The sequence continues at coordinate 50,204 of NW_026291215.1, read as the reverse complement.
AATAAAAAGAAAAAACTAAGTTCCAAGGTGATTTCTGGCTTTTTTTATTGTATTATTTCTGTTTTATTAGATGTTTTAACCTTTTTTATTTTTATTTTTTTATTATTCATATATATATATATAACATATAGAAGTAAAAAAAAGAGCCAAAAAAAATACTTTTTTTGAATTTTCCGCCACTGTACTTGGTGGTGGCGACACTGACGACGATGGCTCTTCTCACCGGATTCTCAATGAGAGGAGGAGAGAGAGACTTGAGAGGAAATTTTTTGTTTTTTTTCTGGAGGAGAAGAGAAAATGAAAATTTTAAAAAAAATTTGGTTTTTATAAAGAGTACAAAACGGCGCCGTTTTGAGGCCCCTGATCTGCACAGTGACCCGACTCTAGGGGAGGATCCCCGTGTTTTCTTTAATGGGGATATTTGCGCGCGCAGTCCTTCCGACTTTGTAACTCGTTGCAATTTGGCCCTTTTTAGTTATTTTCCCTTATTTTAATTCAGCCACGCAGTTTTATTTTTGTTTCAATTTGGTCCACTGAAGCGTGCGTTTTGGGACTTTGGTTATTTTACTGTTTCGGTCCTCCTTTTTGCGCTCGTTGCAATTTGGTTCTTTTCGTCTTTTTTATTTCAAATTCGCCCAGAATTTTTGTTTTACTTTGATTTAGTATTTTTAGCAATTTTATTATTTTGTTCATTATTATTATTATTATTAGTATTAATGTTATTGTTATTATCATTATATTTCTATTTATATTTACTTATGTAAATTTTAGATATATATGTCTTATCATATTATTATTATTATTATATAATAGCTTATATAAATATACATGTATGCATATTTTTTCTAACTTATTTAATATCTACATAAACGCTCATTTTTTTATTCATATCTATATACATATTTTCTAAATTTTTATAAGTATATATATTTATTTGTACGTACTTGTATGTATTTTTATATTTTCTAATTTGTATATACATATTTACATCCATATTATAATATATTTTAAACATATATATAAATTATCATTATTTACTTGTACATATATTTTTTATTTTCAAATTTTGATGTATGCTTACGTATATATTCTTTTTTATAATTTTATTCATTTATTTATTTATTTCATTTTCATCATTGATTTGAAGGAATGCTTTAATTTTATTTGTTTGTATACATTGTTATTTCAGTATGTTATTGATTTTACTTTTTATTTATCTTATTTTCGTTGCTATTACTCTTATTATTTTTACATCATTGTATTCATCTTTGTTTAGTTACGCATATTAACATTGTATCTTATTTCTACTATTTCGTGTTAAATTATTCCATTTAATGTATGAATCATGACTTTTGAATAAACAAAATTTCGTGTTTAGATTTGAGAAAGTCATACCCTAACTTACTGGTTTCGATTTTCACAATAAATCTAAATACGTGAATCTTTTCAAACTCAAATTTTCAACGATCTCGGGATTTATAAAAGATCGTGTCCTAACTTACTAGGTATGATCCCTTTACTAAACCCGAGATAATTAAATATCTTTTTGAATATGTAAATTTTTGGCATTTATTCTCGTATTGGGAATTCGATGCGTTGTGTCCTAACGCATTGGATATGACACGTCATTTTCTCAAGATGAAGATTTTTCTAAAAAATAATAAACGCAATATTTTGCGTTTGGAAATTCGAGGAAACGTGCCCTAATGTGCTGAGTTTCGATTTTTCTCGTTCAACCAAATAGATAAATATCCTTTTAAAATTTCGAAATAAGACAATATTTTGCGTTTGGAAATTCGAGGAAATGTGCCCTAATGTGCTGGGTTTCGATTTCTCGTTTAACCATATAGCCAAATATCCTCTTAAATTTTAATCCATGTCATTCAAGGTTTTTTTTTAGGATCGTATTTTAAATCTCTTTAAAGTTTTCAGTTTTTCGACACTAAGACATTAAGTAATCAACTAGGTACCAATCTTGGGCGTATCGAGGGTGCTAATCCTTCCTCGTGTGTAACCGAATCCCGAACCTATTTTTCTGAATTTTGTGGAACAAAATCGTTGTTTTAATAAAATCAAATCGTTTATGAAAAACAACCACTTTTCAAGGTGACCCGATCACACCTTATCAAAAAGGATTGTTGGCGACTCCGTTTTTTCATTCCCATTTTCAAAATCCAAGTCGACCCTGTTTTCATCAAAAAAATGATGTCAACAGCTTGGCGACTCCACTGGGGACTTAAAAAGAGAGTCAAGCCACGTGTTTATTACTTTTTGTCTTTTTATCAAAATCGAGAATTTGATTTAAATTTACGATCCTTTCATTGCATTTCATTTGTCTTTATTACAATCTTCATCATTGTGGTTTTATAATTGTAATGTTGGTTTAAGTTTTGATATATTTCTGCACATTGCATTGCATGACCGTTGGTCACACCTTTTTAAGTGGGAGTGAGATGCTACTCCTTCGTGAGGTTTTCACCTCCGTGCAGGATAGCGGATCACTTTCGGGATACATCTGTACCTATGTCTTCGTGAGATTTTCATCTCCGTGCAGCCATAGGGAAATATATTCCCCTAAACTGAACTCGATCCGTATGAGCCTATAATGGGTGAGGATCGAGGAATCTGCTGGTTCGGGTACCTTTGCTTTAGAGCCGAACCGCATGTAGTGAACCTAAGAGCCTACCCTAGGTAGAACCACTTCAAACCCCTAGTGGTCACCCGAATAGATGTTCTATTTATTCTTGCTTGCTTTTGCTTTATACTAACCTATTTTTTTTGTTATGGTTGCATTGCATTTTCATCATAAAAAGAGGTGTTGATTCACGTTCGATTGTTAAATAGAAAGCTTGTCCTAAGGAAATGAGTTTCTTGATAAAGTGGATAATAATATGGTTGTCCGAATATGTTCCAAGAAAACGTGATAAGAGAAGGATGATAGTTTAATGGAGGACTACACGACCATTACTCCGTTGCCCGAGAATTCAAGATGACAAAGATTATTTGAGAGCCGCTGAACTTTCTTAAAGAGAAGCCAACGAGCATCACGAGGATGAATGATTAACGAGTCGCGTCCGGATCAAGCAAAAAGGAGATAGAAAAGGCGTCTATTTTAAAAGAGTTCGTGAGATTTATCTTAACGCTTGAATGAAGAAGAGGATCGAATGTCTCCACCTATGAGGGTAAAGTCGTATATATATCTGCTTTATGTAAAGAGATTTGTTTTGTAGTAAAGTTGTTCTCATAGAATTGAACCAAGAATCAACGTCTCTTTTTGCATTCATGCATTTGCATTACATGACATCATATGCATTATCGACCATTAAAAGACCCTAATTGAGTAAAATTATTTCAGCAAATCTGAAAAACCAACATTCTTGCTGTACCCAAATAGAAACTAAAGAAATGGACCAAAGGTTGGAGAGATTAGAGCAGATGCAAATACAGATGGTAGAGCAATTGGCCAAATTTCAGCAAGATATGAAGGATCAGATGCTAGAAGTCCAAAGAAATCTGATGAGCCAGTTAACCCAGTTATTGGATATGAGGTTAGAAAAAGGAAAAAACCCAGTGGTCCACTTTGGGAATGATAATGAAGGTCCTGCATATCTTCTAGACCTTACCTCGACAAACATCCAAGCACAACCAAACACATATCCACAAGGGGTAACTGTTAACATCCGACCACAATACCAGACTAATACCTCGACACCGGTGAATTTCGCGACAAGTTCAAGTTCCAATCTGAGGGGCAATCTAACTAATCCTGTTGTCCTTGATGATCTAGCAGAAACAAAACAGGCAAGGGTAGAGTTCTCAAAACAATTTGAAGATCGCTACAAACAGAAAGGGCAAAAGTGGAACTCCCAAAACAATACTTCAAAGGTCCCGAGAAAGAGGAAAAATGAGGTGAATAATACGGGTAGGTATAATGAGGGTTATTCAAAGCCGATTACCGCAGGCCAGCCAAGGACGGTTGCTACTGGCTATCAGATTCCTCCAAGACAAGAATCCGGAACAAGATAAAACACTAAGAAGCTTCAGTTCATGCCAATTTCGATGTCATATAAGGACCTGTATCAAAGCTTATTCGATGCACATATTGTTGCCCCTTTCTACTCAAAACCCCCACAACCTCCGTACCCCAAATGGTACGACGCGAATGCATAATGCGATTATCATGCAGGAATTACGGGACATTCCATAGAAAATTGCATTGCCTTTAAAAAAGTGGTTGAAAGGCTTATCAATATGGGCATTATCAAATTTGAGGATTCACTCAGTACAGAAAACCCGCTATTCAATCATATGGATAATGGGGGAATGCGATGAATGAAGAAACGTTGGGAAATGTTCACATCAGTGACGTATACGAAGAAACAACTGAAGAAGAGATCTTATTAGATAGTCGCCCTTATAAGCCTAGGAGTGTTCTAAATAATGGGATAGCAGAAGAGACCCTGTAGTATTTAGAGCCTACTTAGAGTAATATTCAGAACACACTTGTTGCTTTCAGCTTAAAGGCAACAAGAACTCTTTTGTGAAATAGGCTCATGTCTGAACGTCGTTATTTTAATGAAATATATCTTTGCGATCATTTTTGAGCCAATATTCTTTCATTATTTATGAATAATTATTTTTATTCTTTCATTCTTTCTTCCAAATCATTCTTTCATTCATTCATAATCATACTATACAGATAATTATTCTTAAAATCATACATTCTTTGTATATTCTCTTGTACCTACAATAGGTCCCCATATATCAACGACATGAGTGACGCTGCTACAGACTCAGAATCTCCTTTTGAGCGAGACATGTGTTTAGAGGGATCTCACGACTTTGAAGATGACATAGATTGTAGCCTACCTCCAGACTTATTGAGGATGGTAGAACAAGATGAAAAATAGATCCTACCCTATAAAGAATCATTGGAATCAACAACTTCTCCCTATGTGGGGCATGAAGGTCATTGAGTCAATCTCACCAAAAAGATTCTGGCGGTCATCGATTTATCTTCGTGGGTAAAAGTCGCTTTATATGCCAGTGTGGAATGTCAAAAAGGATCATATCTGACAATGCATCAAATTTGAACAAGAGCATGATATCAGAAGTTGGCAGTCTGTTCAAGATAAACATCATTTCGCCCCAAAGTGAATAGTGTATTAGAGGCAAAAAAACCTCCACCGGGGCAATGCCTTGCCTTTGGGCCTATCGCGATTTTGCCTATTGAAGATAAGATTCTTTCTCTCTGAGTTTTTGGAGCAAATCCCAATCGAAGAGGAATGTTCAAATTTATCCATCATGGTCAAATGCGCCAAAAGCAAATGATGCGAGCTCACAAAAATTTCGCCCTAGAGAATTCCATGAGAGGGGACCTGATATTGAAGAAGATCCTTCCCATAAAAAAAGAACTTCATACCAAGCTAGGAAGAACCTTATGGGGAAGGCCTTATCTGAAAAAGCGTCAATCTTGATTGGAAGGGATAACAAGGACATGCCTAATCCTATAAGTTAAGATTCAATAAAAACATACCAAAAAAAAAAAAGAAAAAGAAAGAAAAAGAAGAAAAGAAGAAGAAGAGAAATGAAAAAGAAAAAAGAAAAAGAAAAAGGAAAGGCCAAGGTGAAAACCCGCAAAGGTCGCCTTGAGACCAAATGGGACTTGAGTTGAAAACCCGAAAAGGGCGACTTAAATTTTGGATCAAATTGGGGCATGAGGTGATCAAAGCAGCTCAAATTCTAATTAGGTTAGGGCATGTGATGATCTTGCTATACCTGAATTAACAGGAAAGGGTAAGCAACATCTTGGGGCATCGACAAAGTCCTGAAGATCTCCTAAACACATGTCAAACTCAGAAAGGCATTCAAAAGTTTGTACAGAGAAGTTCAAGCTGCGATATCTAGGGCACCTAACCTTTATACTATCTATATATTGAATTTGTTATTCTTGGAATACTTCTTTCTTTTTCAAGATACGTGTTCCCATTCAATTCCTCTTTTATTCTTAATAATTTATTCATTTCGAGCTATGCTCCCGAATCAATTCTATTATTATCCATGGCTATGATCTTTTTGTAAGCATGTTGCATTGGAATAATGATTAATGGACTAATAATACTTTCACAATGGAAGTTTTGCATATTATTTTAGAAGTTTCTAAATAATATAAGAACCTGAAACAGGACTATTGTTTAGAAAACACCAAGTTTAAAGGGTGAAATATCTAAGAAGGAAGGGTCTAATTTAAAGACTATCCTTTCGGATTTTTTGTCCAAACATTGATGGAACAAAATGACAAGAGGACAGAGCTTCAATGAACAAACAAGCGATGTTCACCAAGAAATAAGAAAAGGTCTTCTTGGAGAAGAAAATTCTTCATTGATGTATAGGCATTTGGTATGACACCCTGGGAATGGTGTAGGTGACCAAGGAGATTCAGATCCTGTATCCCTGAATTGCAATGGGAGAGGATTTAGAAAGAGCCATATTTTATACTCCTAAATTACAATAGGAGGAAGATGGTTTTGAATTTTATGTCCCAAAATTACAGTGGGCTCAACCTTGACAATCCCAGCGAATTGAACATTAAAGATTACAGTGGGAGCAATCCGATCAAGTAAGAGATGAGCATTACCAACCAGACAAGATAGCATTTTGACGTGTTGGCAATAAAGCCTTATTGAGCAATGGGCAATAACAACTCAAACATTGAAAGATCATTTTCATTTTGCATTCATGCATACACATTTAGCTAAGATATTTTGATTCATTTCGATCATAATCACTAGGCATAAATAGGTTCATAAAATAGATTATACAAGTCATGTTCCCCAAAGGGCAGATCAATGAAGAGGGCAGATCTTGCCTTCCTGAACTGACAGAAAGCAGATCGAAGAAACCATAGTTTGCAATTAAATAGATTGAAGCCACAATGGCGAATCTTACTTCCCAGGCGGTGCAGCAGAACAGATTGAAGCTACGACGGCGAATCTTGCTTCCCTAACCTTGCAATTAAAAGATTGTGGCCACAACGGTGAATCTTACCTCCCAGGTGGTGCAGCGGAATAGATTGAAGCTACAACGGCGAATCTTGCTTCCCTGACATTGCAATTAAAAGATTGAGGCCACAACGGTGAATCTTACTTCCCAGAGGGTGCAGTGGAACAAATTGAAGCTTCAATGGCAAATCTTACTTCCCAGACGGCACAGTGGAACATATTAAAGCTACAACGGTGAATCTCGCTTCCCCGAAATTGCAATTAAAAGATTGAGGCCACAACGGCGAATCTTACTTTCCCAGGCGATGCAGTGGAACAGATTGAAGCTACAACGGCGAATCTCACTTCCCCGACATTGCAATTAAAAGATTGAGGCCACAACGACGAATCTTACTTTCCCAGGCGGTGCAGTCGAACATATTGAAGCTAAACGGCAAATCTCACTTCCCCGACATTTGCAATTAAAAGATTGAGGCCACAACGGTGAATCTTACTTTCCTAGGCGGTGTAGTGGAATAGATTGAAGCTACAATGGTGAATCTTGCTTTCCCCGACATTGCAATTAAAAGATTGAGGCAACAACGGCAAATCTTACTTTCCCTAGCGGTGTAGTGGAATAGATTGAAGCCACGACGGCGAATCATACTTCCTTGACATTGCAATGGAGCAGATTGAAGAAGCCAATCATATCTCCCTGAAGTTGCAGTAGAGCAGATCGTATCCAGTCTTATCTCTCTAAAGTTGCAGCGGAGCGGATTAAAATGATGAATCCTATACCTTTGAAGTTGCAGTAGGTCGGATTAAAACTATCATAGCAAGTCTTATCTCCCTGATGCTGTAGTGGAACAAACTAAAACCACAAATCTCGTCCCCCTGAAGTTGCTGCGAAGAAGATTGAAGCTACAAGTCAGATTTCCCTGAAGTGCAGTAGAGTGGATTGAAGCGACAAGACACAGCGGACTGGAATGATGCTATTGGAAGAAGATGAGCACCAGAGCAAGTCAATAATCAGTGAGACCGGGCAAAATTGGTCTTTCTTAGTATTTGCTCTGTTCTCGTTACACGACAACGAGCAAAGAGGGGCAGCTGTACAAAGCCTAATTTTAGCCCGGGCCCAAAACCCAAAACAAGTAAATCCCAAACTAAACCTACCCAAACCCGAATAGCCCAATAATAGACCCAAAATAAACCCAACAGCCTAACCCAAATACAAACCAAGCCCAAAACCCGAATGGCCCACTAACCTAACCCTAGCCCAAAATCCCAAACCACAACACAAAAGAACAAAATTTTCAAACCCTAGGTGCGCCGCACCTAGCGTCTTCTAGCCCGACACCGCCTCCATCAGCGCAAGTGACGCACGCCACTGCCACCACCACAGCCCACTTGCTCTATCACCATCACCACTTGCCTGCAAAATCAGAGAAAGAAATGACAAGTAAAAAATATAGACAAAAATATTGGCTATAAAGCCATAGGAAATCACTTGTAAAAGGGGGCTCTCTTCTTCCGTTTTTGTAAAAAAACATATATCAATAAAAAGAAAAAACTAAGTTTCAAGGTGATTTATGGCTTTTTTTATTTTATTATTTTCGTTTGATTAGATGTTTTAACCTTTTTTATTTTTATTTTTTATTATTCATATATATATGACATATAGAAGTAAAAAAAGAGCAAAAAAATACTTTTTTTGAATTTTACACGGTGGCCGACGCGATAGTGCGACGATGGCGCGACGATGGCGCGATGGCAGCTCTCCTCGCCGAATTCTAGGCTGAGAGGGAGGGAGAGAGAGACTTGAGAGGAAATTTTTGGTTTTTTTTGGAGGAGAAGAGAAAATGAAAATTTTAAAAAAAATTTGGTTTTTATAAAGAGTACAAAACGACGCCGTTTTGAGGCCCCTGACCCGCGCGGTGACCCGACCCTAGGGGAGGATCCACATGTTTTCTTTAAAGGGGATATTTGCTCGCGTAGTCCTTTCGACTTTGTAACGCGTTGCAATTTGGCCCTTTTTAGTTATTTTCCCTTATTTTAATTCAGCCACGCAGTTTTATTTTGGTTTCAATTTGGTCCACTGAAGCGCGCGCTTTGGGACTTTGGTTATTTTACTGTTTCGGTCCTCCCTTTTTTGCGCGCGTTGTAATTTGGTTCTTTTCGTCTTTTTTATTTCAAATTCGCCCAGTAATTTTGTTTTTACTTTGATTTAGTCTTTTTAGCAATTTTATTATTTTGTTCATTATTATTATTATTATTATTATTATTATTATTATCATCCTTACTATTATTATTAGTATTAATATTATTGTTATTAGCATTATATTTCTATTTATATTTACTTATGTAAATTTTAGATATATATGTCTTATCATATTATTATTATTGTATAATAGCTTATATAAATATACATGTATGCATATTTTTTCTAACTTATTTAATATCTACATAAACGCTCATTTTTTTATTCATATCTATATACATATTTTCTAAATTTTTATAAGTATATATATTTATATGTACGTACATGTATGTATTTTATATTTTCTAATTTGTATATACATATTTATATCCATATTATAATATATTTTAAACATATATATAAATTATCATTATTTACTTGTACATATATTTTTTTTTTCAAGTTTTGATGTATGCTTGCATATATATATTCTTTTTATAATTTTATTCATTTATTTATTTATTTCATTTTCATCATTGATTTGAAGGAATGCTTCAATTTTATTTGTTTGTATACATTTTATTTCGTATGTTCTTGATTTCTCCTTTTTATTTATCTTATTTTCGTTGTTATTACTCGTATTATTTTTACATCATTGTATTCATCTTTGTTTAGTTACGCATATTAACATTGTATCTTATTTCTACTATTTCGTGTTAAATTATTCCATTTAATGTATGAATCATGACTTCTGAATAAACAAAATTTTGTGTTTAGATTTGAGAAAGTCGTACCCTAACTTACTGGGTTTCGATTTTCACAATAAATCTAAATACGTGAATCTTTTCAAACTGAAATTTTCAACGATCTCGGGATTTATAAAAGATCGTGTCCTAACTTACTGGGTATGATCCCTTTACTAAACCCGAGATAATTAAATATCTTTTTAAATAAGTAATTTTTGGCATTTATTCTCGTATTGGGAATTTGATACGTTGTGTCCTAACGCATTGGATATGACACGTCATTTTCTCAAGATGAGGATTTTCTAAAAAATAATAAACGCAATATTTTGCGTTTGGAAATTCGAGGAAACGTGCCCTAATGTGCTGAGTTTCGATTTTTCTCATTCAACCAAATAGCTAAATATCCTTTTCAAATTTCGAAATAAGACAATATTTTGCGTTTGGAAATTCGAGGAAATGTGCCCTAATGTGCTAGGTTTCGATTTCTCGTTTAACCAAATAGCCAAATATCCTCTTAAATTTTAATCCATGTCATTCAAGTTTTTTTTAGGATCGTATTTTAAATCTCTTTAAAGTTTTTAGTTTTTCGACACTAAGACATTAAGTAATCAACTAGGTACCAATTTTGGGCGTATCGAGGGTGCTAATCCTTCCTCGTGCGTAACCGACTCCCGAACCTATTTTTCTAAATTTCGTGGACCAAAACCGTTGTTTTAATAAAATCAAATCGTTTATTAAAAACAACCACTTTTCAAGGTGACCCGATCACACCTTATCAAAAAGGATTGGTGGGGACTCCCGTTTTTCGTTTCCATTTTCAAAATCCAAGTCGACCCCGTTTTCATCAAAAAATGGTGTCAACAACGATTACAAGTACAAATGCAAGAGCGGCTAGATAAAATTCAAGAAGACATGATGGAAAAATTGATCAAGACTCAAAAATATGCGATGGCTAAATTGACCCATCTACTGACTAAAGGTGTAAATAAGGGGAAAGACCCTATGGTAAATGATGAAGAAGAAGACAAGGATAGACCTATCTATCCTCTAGGCTTTATGCCTCTGCATGCGCAGATTCAAACTGAGGTACCTCCGCGCAGATCCTCTATTTCAATTGGGCCTCAGCAGTTTCAAATTGATGTTTCAATACCGATGAACTTTCTGGCCGAATCAGGTCCTAACCCTGGTGATAATAAGGTTAATCTTGTCGTCCTGGATTTTGATGAAGCAACTGAAGAAGGAAAAGCGAATGCGAAATTGCCAAAACAGTGGGAAGATAGGTGTAAATGGTTGAAGGAAAAATTCAAAGCCCTGGAAAGCGCCGATAGTCACCATGGAATCGATGCAAAAGATCTGAGCTTGGTTCCCAACTTAGTACTCCCTCACAAGTTCAAGATGCCTGAATTTGAGAAATATAGTGGGACTAGTTGCCCAGAAGCCCATATCACCATGTTCTGTAGGAGAATGACTGGGTATATTAACAATGATCAGCTATTAATACATTGTTTTCAGGATAGCCTCATTGAGCAGCGTCGAAATGGTACAATCAGTTGAGCCGTACCGAGATTGGTTCATAGAGGAACCTAGCATAGGCATTCATGAAACAATACAGTCATGTGACAGATATGGTTCCCGATAGAATCACTTTACAAAATTTGGAAAAGAAATCGAATGAAAGTTTTAGGCAGTATGCACAGAGGTGGAGGGAGGTTGCAGTCCAGGTTCAGCCATCCCTCTTGGAGAAAGAGACGACAATGCTCTTCATCAATACACTGAAGGCCCCGTTCATCACGCATATGTTAGGAAGTGTAACAAAAAGCTTTTCTGACATAGTGATGAATGGTGAAATGATTGAGAATGCTATAAGGACCGAAAAAATTGAGGTGGAAGAGAGTAATAAGAGGTCAATCTCAAGAAGAAGAGAAAATGAAGTGAACAACATAGGTTACTCAAGGTCAGTAAGTCATCCAGGTAAATAGGTCGCTAGTCAACAAGGTTCATTGAGACAAGAATCTAGAGTGAAACCAAGTACTGAGAAGCTCCAGTTCACACCAATTTTGATGTCGTATAAAGAGCTGTATCAAAATTTGTTTGATACACGCGTTGTCTCCCCTTTTCATGTGAAACCTCTACAACCTCCATATACCAAATGGTATGATGCGAACGTACAATGTGACTACCATGCGGGAATTACGGGCACTCAATAGAGAATTGCACTGCCTTCAAAAAGCAAGTTGAAAGACTCATCAAGATGGGTATTGTCAAGCTTGATCGCTCATCTAGTGCAGAAAGCCCGCTACCCAATCATGATTGATAATGGAGTGAATACAATGTATGAAAGGTGTTGGGAAACGTTCACATGAATGACATATATGAAGACACAAATGAAAGGGACCTTGTTAGATATCTGCCCTTATAACCCTGGGAGTGTTCTAAGCAATTAGACTGCAGAAGAAATCCCTGTAGTTTTTAGAGCTTATCTAGAGTAATGTTCAGAACATTTTTGTTGTTTTTAGCCTAGAAATGATAGAAATTCCTTTGTGAAATAGGCTCATGTCTGAATGTTGTTATTTTAATGAAATACATCTTTGCAATTATTACTGAGCCAATATTTTCATTCTTTACAAACAATTTCGGATTCTTTCATTCTTTTGGATTTTCTTCTAAATTATTATTCATTCATTCATAATGATATGGTACAAATAATTATTCATGAATTTATGCATTCTTTTGTATATTCTTCGGTACTTATTATGGGTCCCCAGATATCAATTACGTGAATGACTCTACTACGGATCTAGATTCTCCTTTTGAGCGAGGCATTTGTTTAGAGGAATCTCATAACTTTGGAAATGACATAGATCGTAGCTTATCTTCGTACTTGTTGATGATGGTAGAACAATAGGATAAACAGATCCTTCATCACGAGGAACCATTAGAAATTGTGAGCTGGGTGAAGATTGGAATTGACATGACCACAAAGATAAAGTGAGACCTCATTAAGTTATTCTGGAGTTCAAAGATGTCTTTGTATGGTTCTACCAGGATATGCCCGGGTTAACCGCTAATAATGAAATCTGCACAACAGCGTAATGTCAAAAATTTGCAGTATGAATGATGCAATCCTTTGCCGGGGCAATGCCTTTCTCGTTGACTCAACATAGCTTTGCCCATTTGAAGTCGAGTTTCTATACCTTCAAAATGTTGTTGGATTTTATCCTGATGGAAGAGGAAGATCAAAAATTTTCAGTCGTAGTTTCGCCCCAAAAGGCTCTATAAAGGAAATCTGATATTAAAGAAGATTCTTCGAAAGGGATAACAAGGACTTGCCTAATCTCAAGAGTTCAGATCCAAAAAAAAAAAATCAAAGTCAAAAGCAAAAAAAGAAAAAATCAATCAAAGTCAAAATAAAAATATAAAAAAGAGAAAAAAGAAAAGAAAAGGAGAGGCCAAGGCGAAAACCCGCAAAGGCGCTTTATGACCAAATGTGGTTTTGAGTTGAAAACCCAAAAAGGGCGACTCAAATTTTGAGCAAAGTGGGGCATGGCCGTCATCATCATCGAAGGTTTCTAATGAGCATTGCTGCATGTTTGAGATCATTAGTTACTTTGTCAAATTGGTAGAGGCTACTTCATGCGTCCATGTCATCATATGCCGGTATAGAGTTATAGAGAAGACGACATCATGAATGTTAGTATGATAGCTGAGGTCTGTGATCAATTCAAAATCAGATACCATAGTTCATCAATGTATCGAATTAAGGAAAAATGACTGAGATTTGCAAGGACTGGCATGGGAAGTTACCATTTACCCTCATTTCTTGTCGAACATCTGTACAGGGGCAGCACCTCTCTTTGGTTTACAGGATTGAGGTAGTTCTACCTATTGAAATCCCCTCTCTTTGGGTATTAGAGTTGGAAGGGTCCAATCGTGATGTGATCAGGGTTAAAAGCTATTCATCAGGGTCGGATGAACCAGAAACAAATGATACGAGCCTATGATAAACAAGGTCGTCTTAGAGAATTCCACGAAAGGGTTGGATGTTAAAAAGATCCTTCCTCAATGAAAGGATTCTAGAAGGAAATGAATGCCAAACCAGGAATGTCCTTACGTTGTAAAGATCTTTTTCAGAGGAGCACTGATCCTGAGTGAGATTGTTAATCCTATAAACTCGGATCCAGTCAAGAAATACTTCGTGAAAACCTGCAAAGGGCACTTTGAGTCAAAGAAAAAAATGAAAAATGAAAAAATGAAAAATTAAAATGGATAGGCTAAGGTGAAAACCCGCAAAGGGGCACTTTAGGCCAAAGGGGATTTGAGTCTCAAATATTGATTAAAATGGGGCATGAGGTGATCAGAGCAACTCGAATTTTGATCATATTGGGGCATATGGTGATCTTGCTATGCTCGAATCAACAAGAAAGGATAGACGACATCTTGGGGCATCGACAAAGCAATGTAGATCTCCTAAACACATGTCAAATTCAGAATGGTCTTCAGAAAGTTTGTACAGAGAAGTTCAAGTTGTGATATTTGGGGCACCCAATTCTCATATTGAATTTGTTATTCTTGGAATACATTTTTTCCTTTTCCAAGATATACATTCCCAATCAATTTCTTTATTATCCTTCTTTACTGTTTTTTATAATTTATTCATTTTGAGCTATGCTTAGAACCAACTTTATTCTTATCCATTGTCATGCCCCTTTTTTGCAAGCATGTTGCATTGGAATAATGATCAATGGACTAATAAAAATTTCACAAAGGAAGTTTTGCATATTACTCTGAAAAGTTTATAAATAATACGGAACCTGAAATAGGACTATTATTTAGAACGCACCAAATTTAAAGGTTGGAAATTTGAGAAGGAAGAGTCTAAATTTAGATTTTCTCTTTGGATTTTGTTGTCAAATGCATTGATTGACAAGATGCCATAAACGAGCAAGCAATGATCATCCGACAATAAGAAGAGGTTACCTCGAAGAAGAGAGCATCCATTTGTGCATGAGTCTTTGGTACGACACCCTAGAAATGGTGTAAGGAGACTAGAAAGATTAAGATCCTCTATCCTTGAATTGTGATAAAATAGGATTGAGGAAAAGTCATATTTCTACCATTGAATTATAGTGGGAGAATGATAGTACAAATTTTGTACCCCAATGGATATAACTTTGAGGTTTATAGTGGGGAGCAACCTAGCTAAATGTTTCTTCAGAAAACGCCATTGAGAAGGAAGGTGTTGTAGCACTTCAGTGACAAAGCCTTAATAAAATTCGAGCAATGACATCTTAAGCGGGATCAGTCTCAAAAATAAAATTCAAATACCATTCACACATGTCTAGTTAGGAGCATTTGATTCATTCTAATCATGGCATCCTTATCACTAGGCATAATTAAGTTCATAAATGAATTATACAGGTCATGTTCCCCAGAGAACAGATAGGTGAAATTGCTAGCCTTATCTCCCTGAGTAGCAGTGGAGTAGGTTGAATATTGTAGATCTTATCTCCCTAAGCAGTAGTGGAGCAGATCGAGGATGGAAAATCTTATCTTTCCAAGATAGTGGGAAGCAGATTTATGCCACCAAGCCTTATCTCCTTGAGCAGCAGTGGAGTAGGTTGAAGATTGTAGATCTTATCTCCCTAAGTAGTAGTGGAGCAGATCGAGGATGGAAAATCTTATATTTCCAAGATAGTGGGAAGCAGATTTATGCCACCAAGCCTTATCTCCCTGGCGAATCTTATCATCAAGTGTAAGGAAGTAGATTTAAGCCACATGTCCTATGTCCTTGGTCAGCAGTGGAATAGGTTGGAAATTATAGATCTTGTCTCCCTAAGCAGTAGCGGAGCAGATCAAAGACGACAAATCTTATCTTCAAGAGTAAGGAAGCAGATTTAAGCCACAAGTCCTATATCCCTGGCCAGCAGTGGAATAGGTTAGAAATTACAGATATTGTCTCCCTAAGCAGTAGCGGAGCAGATCGAAGACGGCGAATCTTATCTTCAAGTGTAAGGAAGCAGATTGAAGCTGATAATCCTATCTCCCTGAAGTTATAGTGAAGCAAATTAAAGTAATAGATCTTATCTCTCTGAAGTTGCAGCAGAGTGGATCGCATCAGGTCTTATCTCCCTAAAATTGCAGCGAAGCAGATTGAGTAAGCAGGTCTTATCCCCCTAAAGTTGCAGTGTGGCAGATCGAAGATGACAAATCTTATCTCCCTGAAGTTACAATGAGAGCAGATTGAAGCCGATAATCCTATCTCCCTGAAGTTGTAGTGGAGCAGATTAAAGTAATATATCTTATCTATCTGAAGTTGCAGTAGAGTGGATCGCATCAGGTCTTATCTCCCTGAGGTTGCAGTGGAGCAGACTAAGAAAATAAGTCTTATCCCCCTGAAGTCACAGTAGGGTAGACTGAAGAAGCAAATCTTATCTCATTGAGGTTGCAGTGGAGCAGATTGAAGTCGATAATCCTATCTCCCTTAGGTTATAATGGAGCGGATTAAATTAATAGATCATATCTCTCTAAAGTTGCAATAGAGCAGATCGCATCAAGTCTTGCCGACTAGAGATAACAAATTTTGTTATGAGTTACAAATCCTATCTCCCTAGAGTTACAGTGGAGTAGATCGAGGCACCAATTCCTATACCTCTGAAGATGCAATAGGATGGAATGAGGTTTCTTGAAGAAAAGAACTACCAAGGTCTAGCACGACCGGGAAAAATTGGACCTTTTTAGTCTTTGCTTCATTCCCGTTACACGACAATGAGCAAAGAGGGGCAGCTGTAAGAGCCCATTTTTGCCCAGGCCCATACCAGCAAAACAAACCCAAATGATAAAAACCAAAAATAGTCCATTTACAGAAAATTTAAACCCAAAATTACAATGGCCCGAATGGCCCAATAAGAATTAAAACCCTAAAGCCCAAATTAGCCTAGCCCAAACCCAATTACAACAGAAGGGGAAACCCTAGCATCACTGCCCTCCAACCGCAACAACAGTAGCTTCCTCTTTACGCGCTCCATGCCATGCACCTCCAGCTGGTCTCTGCGCCATGCCACGTCACAGTATGGCCTCCGTACACCTTGCAAGAACCCACAACACAAAAAGAAGCAGGAAAAGAGGGCAGAGAAAAATGATGTATTTTTTATTTGTTTTTCTTTTCGATTCGGCTATATAAAAGCCATTTTTCAATTTGTAAAGAACACATACGCATATGAAATACAAAAAAAAAACTCAGAGAAATTTCAAAAAAATAGAAAAGGTGATTCAACTTTTGCTTCGATTTTTGGTTCTGTTTTTTTTAAGTTTCTTTTTCTTTCCTTTGTGTTTGGACGTTTGATTATTAACAAAAAAGGGAGGGTTTAGAGAGAGTGAGCGTACCTGGTGACCGGCCTTGTGTTCTCTCCGTCGCAATCTGAGTCGTGCATGGGGTTCGGAAGGCCACTGTCTTTTGGTGTTGAAGAGGCGCAGAGAGGTGAGCATTTGGGCTCTCTTTTTTTCTTTTATTTATCATTTTTTCTTTTCGTTTTGAAAAATGAAGCGGTGGCTACCAGATTAGGGTTTTATTTTTGGCCCTTACGTGATGTATGAAACGACGCCGTTTGGAGTCTGATCAGTGGCTCCAAAACGGCGCCGTATTGGCCCATACTCGATGACCAGACCCAGAGGTGGCTGTGACCCGCGCGTTTTGGGTCCGATGGGATTTTTGCGCAATGAGCCCCTTTGCATTTTGTGTTGTTTCAATTTGATTTTCTTTAATTTCCAATCTTTAAATTTTAAATTTTTTTTTTTTTTTTTGGGTTTAAAAAATTTTTTTTAATTAATTTTAAACCAATTTTTTTAAAAAATTTTAAATTTTTTTAAATTATTTGGTTTGGAAAAAACCCCCCTTTTTAAAACTTTTTTTTTTTTTTAAAAAAAAAAAATTTTTTTTTTTTTTTTTAAATTTTTTAAAAAAAAATAAATTTTAAAATTTTTTAAAAAAAAAAATTTTTTTCCCCTTTTTTTTTTTTTTTTTTAAAAAATTAAAATTTAAAATTTAAAAAAATTTTTTTTAAATTTTTTTAGAATTAAAAAATTTTAAATTGTAATTGGAAAAATAATTTGAATTTAAATTCAAAGGATTTAAATTTTTTAAAAAAAAAAAAAAAAAAAAAAAGGGAAAATTTTAAAAAAAAAAAAACCTTAAAATTTTAAAAAATTTAAAAATTTAAAAAAAAAAAGGGTTTTAAAAAACCGGGGTTTAAAAAAAAAAAAAATTTAAAAAATTGGAAAATTTTTAAAAAAAAAAAAAAAAAATTAAAAAAAATTTTGGAACCCAAAAATTTTTTTTTTTTTCCCCTTTTTTTTAAAAAATTAAAAAAAAAAAATTAATTCTTTTAAAATTTTTTTTTTTAAAAAAATTTTTTAAAAAATTAATTTAAAGGGGGTTTTTTTTTTTAAAAAAAAAAAAAAAAAAAAATTAAAAAAAAAAAAAAAGGAAAGGGTTTTTTTTTTTTTTTTTAAAAAAATTTTTAAAAAAAAAAATTAAAAAAAAAAGTAAAAAAAAAAAAAAAAAATTTTTTTTTTTTTAAAAATTTTTTTTTTTCCCTTTGGTTTTAAAAAAAAAAAAAAAAATTATTTTTGGGGAAAAAAAGGGGGGCCTTTTTTAAAAAGGGGGGAAAATTTTTAAAATTTAAATTTTTGGGGCCCCCCTTGGGGGGGTTTTTTTTGGGAAAAGAAAAAGGGGTTTAAAAGGGGTTTTAAAACCCCCAAAAGGGGTTTTTTTAATTTGGGAAATTTTTTGGGGGGGGTTTTTTTTTTTTTAAAAGGTTGGTTTAAAAAAAAAATTTTTTTTCCTTTTGGGATTTCCCTTTAAATTTTTTTTTTTTAACAAAATTTAAAAGGGTTTTTTAAATTTAATTTTTAAAATTTAATTTAAAAAAAATTTTAAAATTTTAAAAAAAATTGGGAAAATTTAAAAAATTTTAAAAATTTTAATTTAAAAATCAAAAAAAATTTAAAAAAAAAAAAAAACCCCAAAAATTAAAGGAAAAAAAAAAAAAAAATTAAAATTTTAAAAAATTTTTTAAATTTAAATTAACCCCAAAAAAAAAAAACCCAAAAAAAAATTTTAAAAAAAAAAATTTTTTTAAATTACTTTTAAAAAAAAAATTTAAAAAAAAATTGGGGAAAATTGGAAAATTTAAAATTTAAATTTAAAATTTTTAATTTAATTAAAGGGAAAAAAAAAGGGGGAAACTTTTAATGGGGGCCCCAACCCAAAAAATTTAAATTTTTAAAAAATTTTAAAATGAACCCCAAAAAAAACCCAATTTTTTTTAAACCATTTTAAAAAACCCCAAAATTCCTTTTTTCCGTTTTTTTAAAAAAATTTAAAATTTTCCCCTTTCCCCCAAAATTCCCTTTAAAAAAAAATTTTTTAAATTTTTAAATTTCAATTTTTTTTTTTCTGGCTTTGGTTTTTTTTTTTTCCCCCCCCTTTTTTTTTCCAAAATTTTTAAACCCCTTTCCCCACCCCCCCTTCCTCCAAACCCCTCCCCCTTCCCCCCCCCTTTTTCCCAAAATTTCCCAAAAAAGGTTTTTAACTTTTTAAAATTTATTTTTAAAAAAAACCCTTTTTTTTTTTTCCCATTAAAAAAATTTTTAAGGTTTCCAAAAAACCCAAAAAAACCCAAAAAAAAACCTTTCCCCTTTTATTTTTTAAATTTCCCCTTTTTTTTTAAAAAAATTTGAAGGAAAAAAGGGGGGAAAATTTTTTTTTAAAATTTTAAAAAAAAGGAAAAAAAAAAAAATTTTTCCCAAAAAAAAATTTAATTTTCCTTTTTTTTGGGTTGGGTTTTAAACCTTTTGGAAAGGTTTTTGGTTGGTTTTTTAAAAACCCCCCCAATTTTTAATGGGGGGAAAATTTAAAGGGAATTTTTTGGGGAAAAAAAAAAAAAAAAAATTAATTAAAAAGGAAAAAAATTTAAAAAAAAAAAAATAAAAAAAAATAAGGCCAAAAATCCCAAATTTTTTTAAGGGAAAAAAAATTTTTTAAAAATTTTATTTTTAGGCTTAAAAAATTGGTTTTTTTCCCCTTTGGGAAAAAAAAAGGGTTTTTAAAAATTTTTTTAAATTTTTTAAAGGGTTTTTAAAACCTTTTTTTGTGTTTTTTTTTTTTTTCCTTCCCTTTTTAAAATTTTTTTTTTTTTTTTTCCCCCCCGGGGGGGTTTTTTTCCCTTTTTTCCCCAAACCCAAAAATCCCCCCTTTTTTCCTTTTTTTTGGGGAAATTTTCCCTTTTTCATTTCCCAAACCCAAATTTAATTGGGTTTTTTTTTGGGGGGGAATAAATTTCCAAAAAAATTTTTTTTTTTTTTGGGGAATGAATTCCTTTTGGAATTTTTTTTGGGGTAATTTAAAACCCCATAAAAGGGTTTTTTTTTTGGGTTTAATTTTGGGGGGAAAAATTTCCCCCTTTTCTTCTTTTAAAAAAGGGGGGGTTTTTTGGGGGGGTTTTTTTGGTTTTTTAAAATTTGGATTTTTTTTTTCCCCCCGGGGGTTTTTTTTTTTTCCTTTTTTTCCCTTTTTCCCCCCCCTTTTTAAATTTTCCCTTTTTTTTCCCTTTTTTCCCGAGGGTTTTTTGGGAAAAAAGGGCCTTTGGGGCTTTTGGGGCCGGGGTTTTTTTGGGGAAAAAATCCCTTTTCCCCCGGTGGCCAAGGTTTTTTTAAACCCCCCCTTTTTTTTCCCCCAAAAAATTTTTTTTTTTTCCTTTTCCCAAATTTGGGGTTTTTTTTTTTAAAATTTTTTTTCCCCTTTTTTTTTTGGTTTTCCTTGGATTTTTTTTTTTTAAAAAAACCCTTTTTTTTTTTAATTTTAAAAGGGTTTTAAATTAAAAAAATTAAATTAAAAAAAAAAAAAAAATTTTTTTTAAAAATTTTAAAAAATTTTTTAAAAAAAAAAAAT
Organism: Gossypium raimondii; assembly: GCF_025698545.1. Lineage (NCBI taxonomy): Eukaryota > Viridiplantae > Streptophyta > Magnoliopsida > Malvales > Malvaceae > Gossypium > Gossypium raimondii. The sequence goes on along the minus strand of NW_026291215.1, from coordinate 29,333 downwards.
TTTTTTTTTTTCCAAAAAAATTTTTTTTAAAAATTTTTAAATTTTTTTAAAAAAAAATTTTTTTTTTTTTTAAATAATCCCCCTTTCCCAAAAGGCCCCTTCCCAAAACTTGGGTTTCCCAAGCCCTTTTGGGCCTAAAAAGGAATTTCCCCCTTTTTTTTCCCCTTGAAAAAGGGGAAAAAGGGTTTCCAATTTTCAAAATTTTTTGGTTTGGTTTTTTGGAAAAATTTTTTTTTTTTTTAAAAAAAAAAAAAAAAGGGGAAAAAACCCCAAAAAGGGAAAAAAAAAACCAAAAAACCAAAGGGGGTTTGGAAAAAACCCCAAAAGGGGGTTTTTTTTTGGGGTTTGGGGGAAAAATGGGTTCCCAATTTCCCCTTTAGGTTTTTAAAAAACCCAAAAAATTTCCCATTTCCCCAATTTTGAAAATTTTCGGGAATTTTCCCCCTTCCCCGGGGAAAACCCCAAAAAAATTCCAAAAGGGGGGGAAAAACCCAAAAAGGGGTTTTTTAAAAAGGGGTTAAACCCAAAATGAATTGTTAAAAGGAAAAAATTTAAAAAAAGGGAAAAAAAAATTTTAAAATTTTAAAAAAGGGGAAAAAAAAAAATTTTAATTTTTTTTTTTGGAAAAAAAAAATTTTTTTGGGGAATTCCTTTTTTTAAAAAAAGGGAATTCCCAATTTTTTTTGGGGGTTTCCCCGGGGAAAAAAAGGGGGCCCCTTTTTTTTTAAAAAAGGGGTTTGGCCCTTCGGAAAAAGGGGTTTTTAAAAGGGAAAAAACAACCCTTTGGCCCAAAATTGGAAAAGGGGTTTTTGGGTTTAATTTAAAAAAACCCCGGAAAAAAATTGGTCCCAAATTAAATTTTAAAATTTTAAGGGGGTTTTCCTTTTAAAAAAAAATTTTTAAAAAAAGGGAAAATTTTTGGAAAAAATTTTTTAAAAAAAATTTTATTAAAAAGGGAAAACCCCCAAATTTGGCGGTTTTAAAAATTCCATTTTAAAAAATTTAAGTTTTTTAAAAGGGTTTTTTTAAAAAAAAAACCCTTTTTAAACCCTTTTAAAACTTAAAAAAATTTAATTTTTTAAATTTATTTTGAAAAAAAAAAAAAGTTTTAAATTTAAAAAAAAAATTTTTTAAATTTTTAAAAATAAAAGGGTAAAAAAAAAGATTTTAAATTAAAATTTATTATAAAAATTTTATATTAATTTAAAAAAAAAAAAAAAAAATATAATTTTAAAAAAAAAATTTAATTATTAAATAAAAAATTTAAACCATAATTAAATTTTAAAAAATAAAAATTTATAAAAGTATAAAAAAAAAAAAAAAATGGGTTATTTAATAATATATAAAAAAAAAAATATAATTTTTAAAAAAAAATAAAAAGGGTTATGTATTATTATAAAAAAATAATTTTATAAAAAAAAAAAAAAGGATATAAATATATTAAAATTATAAAAAAAAAATGGAAAAAAAAATTTTTAAAAAAAAAAATATATTAAAAATTTAAAAAAAATAAAAAAAAAAAAAAAATTAAAAAAAAAAAATAACAAAATTTAAAAAAAAATTAAAAAAAAAAAAAAATTAAAATTAAATTAAAAAAAAATAACAAAAACCAATTTTAAAAAAAAAATTTAAAAATTAAAATTAAAAATAAAAAAAAAAAAAAAGGGGGGGGAAAAAAAAAAAAAAACCCTTTAATTAAAAAGGGGGGAAAAAAGGGGGGAAAGGGAAAGGCCAAAAAAAAAATTTTTAAAAAAACCCAAAAAAGGGGGGTTCAATTGGCCCCAAAAAAAAGGGGGGAAAAAAAAAAACCCCCAAAAAGGTCCCGGGGGTTCAAAAAAAAAAAATTTTTTAAAAACCCAAACCCGGGTTTTTGGGGGAAAACCCAAAAAGGGTTTTTTTTTAAAAAAAAAAGCAGGGAAAAAAAACCCTTTTTAAAAAAAATTTTTTGGGGGGGGAAAAAAAAAAAAATTTTGGAAAATTTTTTTCCCCTTTTTTTTTTTTTTTTAAAAAATTTTTAAAAAAAAAAAAAAAATTTTTTTTAAATAAATTTGGAAAAAAAATTTTTTTTTTTTTTTTTAAAAAAAAAAAAAAAAAAAAAATTTTTTTAAAATTTTTTTTTTTTTTTTTTAAAAACCTTAAAATTTTTTTTCCTTTGGTTTTTTTTTTAAAAAAAGGAAAAAACCCTTAAATTTTTGGGTTTTGGGGGCCCCTTTTGGTTTTTGGTTTTTTTTTGGGGAAAGGGGGTTTGGGGGGTGGGTTGGGGGGGGGTTTTTGGGTTTTTTTTTTGGGGGTTTGGGGGGAAATTTTTTTTGGGCCAAAATTTGGGTTGGGTTTTTTTTTTTTTTTTTTTTGGTTTTTGGGAAAAATTTTTTTTGGGGTTTTTTTTGGGGGTTTTGGGGTTTTGGTTTTTTTTTTTTTTTTTTTTCCCCTTTTTTTTTTTTAAAAAAAAAAAAAAAATTTTTTTTTTTTTTTTCCCCTTTTTTCCTTTTTTTTTGGGGGGGGAAAAAAAGGGGGGGGGGTTTTTTCCCCAAGGGCCCGGGGGTTTTTTTTAGGGAAGGGTTTGGGTTTTTTTTTGGGGTTTAAAAAAACCCGGTTTAAAAAGGGGGCCCCCTTTTCCAAAAAAAACCTTTTAAAATTTTGGGGTTTGGGGGAAAAAAAAATTTTTGGGTTTTTTAAAAAACCTTTTTTTTAATTGGGAATTTTTTCCAATTTTTCAAATTTTTTTTTTAATTTTCCTAAAAATTTTTTTTTTTATTTTTTCAATTTTTTAAAAATTTTTTTTTTTTTTTAATTTAAAATTTTTTTAAATTGGGGAATTTTTTTTCCTTTTTTTTTCTTTTTAAATTTTTTTTTTTTTTTCCTTTTTTAAATTTTTAATTTTAAATTTTCCCTTTTTTTTTTTTTTTTAAATTTTTTAATTATTTTTTACCTTTTTTTTAATTTAATTTTAAATTTTAAATTTTTTTTTTTTAAATTTTTTAATTTTTTTTTTTTTTGGTTTTATTTTTTTTTTAAATTTTTTTTTTTTTTTTTTTAAAATTTTTTTTTTAATTGTTTTTTTTTTAAAATTTCCTTATAAAAATTTTTTTTTTTTTTAAATTTTTTTTAAATTTTTTTTTTTTTAAAAAAATTTTTTTTAAAATTTGGTTTTTAAAATTTAACCTTTTTTTTCTTTTTTTAAAATTTTTTTTTTTTAATTTATTAATTTAAATTTTTAAAAATTTTTAAAATTTTTTTTTTTTATTATTTTTTTAAAATTTTTTTTTTGTTTTTTTTCCTTTTAAAATTTTCCTTTAATTTTTTTTTTTTATTAATTATTAAAAAATATTTTTAATTTCTTAAATTTATTTTTTTAAAATTTTTTAAATTATTTTTTTTTTATTTTATTTAAATTTTTTTTTTTTAAAATTTTTTTTAAAATTTTTTAAAATTTTTTTTAAAAATTTTTTTTTTAAATTTTTTTTTTTAAAATTTTTTATTTTTTTTGGGTTTTCCGGGTATGGGTTTTAAAATTTTTTTTTTTTTTTGTTTTTTTTTTTTTTTTTTTTTTTTATTTTAAAATTTCCTTTTTTTTAAAACCTTTTTTTGTTTAAAAAATTTTTTTTAAAAAAATTTTTTTTAAAATAAAATTTTTAATTTAAAAAAAACCCCAAAAAAATTTTTCCCTTTATTGGGGCCAATTTTCTTTTTAAAAATTGGGAAATTTTTTTAAAAAATTTTTTTTAAAAAAAATTTTTTCCTTTTTTAAAGGGTTTTCCTTAATTTAAGGGGTTTTTTAAAAAAAAATTTTTTAAAAACCAAAACCCTTTAAAGGTTTTTTTCTTAAAAAAAATTTTTTTTTTTTAAAAAAAATTTAAAAATTTTTTTAAAAAAATTTTTTTTAAATTTTAAAAAAAATTTTTAATTTTTTTCCAATTTCCTTAAAATTTTTTTTTTGGGAAGGGGTTTTTTTTTGGCCCCCTTTTTTTTAAAATTTTTAAAAAAAATTTTTGGGTTTTTTTTAAAAAAATTTTTTATTTAAAAATTTTTTTAAACCCCAAAAAAAAAAAAAAAATTTTTTTAAAAGGAAAAAAAAAAAGGGGGTTTTTCCGCTTCCTTTTTCCCTGGGCCCTTTCCAAATGTTTTGGGTTTTTTTTTTTTAAAAAAAAAAAAAAATTTGGGGCCAAAAAAAAAAAATTTTGATTAAAAAAAAAAAAAAAAAAATTAAAATTCCACCCAAAAAAGGGAAAAATTTTTAAAATTAAAAACCATTCCCTTTTTTTTCCCGGTTTTGGGGGCCCCTTTGGGTTTGGGTTTTTTGGTTAAAAAATTCCTTAAAAAGGGGGTTCAAGTTTTTTAAAAATTTTTAAACCGGGAAACCCGAAAGGGCCTTTAAATTTTGGGCCTTTTTTAAATTTTTTAAATTTTAGGCTTTTTTAAAAAGAAAAAAAATTTTTGGTTTTTACCCCAAAAATTAAAAAAAAAAAAAAGTTTTTAAAACCCCCCTTTTTTTTTGATTAAAAAAAAGGGTTTCCCGGGCCCCTTTTTTGGGCCAAAATTTTCCCCGGTTCTCCCCCCCCCCCTTTTCCCCAACCCCCCCCCCAAAACCCTTTCCCCCCCCCTTTCCCCCCCCCCCCAAAATTTCCCCCAAAAAAACCCCCCCGGCCCTTTTTCCCCCCCAAAAAACCCCCCAAAAACCCCCCAACCTTTAAACCCGAAAAAATTCCCCCCGAAACTTTTCCCCCTTGGGAAGGGGAAAAAAACCATTTAAAAATTTTAAAATTTTTTTTTTTGGTTTTTAAAAATTAAATTTAAATTTTTTTTGGGGGGAAAATTTTGGGAAAAAAGGGTTTTGGGGGGGGGGAAGAAAAGGAAAAGGAAGGAAAAGGTTTTTTTTTTAAAAAAAGGGAAAAAAAAGGGAAAAATTTGTATTGGAAATTTAAAAGGGGCCCCCCCCAAAAAATTTTTTTTTTTCTTTTTTCCAAAGGGTTTTCCCCCAAAAACCCCTTTTTAAAATTTTTTTTTTAAATTTTTTTAAAAAAATTTTTTTTAAAAATAATTTAAAATTTAAAAAAAATTTTTTAATTCCAATTTTTAAAAAGGGAATTTTTCCCAAATTTAAAATTTGAAAAAGGTTTAAATTTTTTTTAAAAAAAATTTTTTTAAATTTTTTAAAAATTTTTAAAAAATTTTAAAAATTAAAAATTTTAAATTATTTTAATTAATTCTTTTTAAAAAAAAAAAATTTTAAAAAAAAAAAATAATTTTAAAATTTTTAATTTAAAAAAAAAAATTTAAAGAACCAAAAAATTAAAATTTTAAATTTTTTAAAAAATTTTTAAAAAAAATTTTAAAAAAGGGAAATTTTTTCCCAAAATTAAAAAAAATTAAAAAAAAATTTAAATTTCTTTAAAAAAATTTTTTTTTTTTAAAAAAAAAATTTGGTTTTTCCAAATTTTTTTTTCCCTTTTAAAAAATTTTCCTTTTTTTTTTTTTAAAAATTTTAAAATAAATTAAATTAATCTTCCTTTTGGTTTTTTTTTTTTTTTTAAAAAAATTTTAAAACCCAAAAAAAAATTTTTTTTGGGGGAAAAAAAGCTTGGGTTAAAAAAAACCCGGGAAAAAAAAAAAGGGAAAAAAGTTGGGGGCCCAAAATTAAAAAACCCCCCTTTGCCCCCAATTTGAAAACCCTTTTCCCCTTTTCCCAAAACCAAACTTTTGCCCCCAAAACCCAAAGGGTTTTTCCCCCTTTCCCAAAAAAAGGGGTTTGGGGGAAAAAAAAACCCCAAATTTCCCCTTTTTTTTTTTTAAACTTTTAACCTTTTTTTAAAACCCCCTTTTCTTCTTTTTTTTAAAAATTTTAAATTTTTTCCCTTTTTTTTTTAAATTTTTATTTAAAATTTAAAATTTTAATTTTTTTAAAAAAAAGGGAAAAAATTTTTTAAATTTCCCTTTTTTGGTTTTAAATTTTTTAAAAAAAAAAAAATTTTTTTCCCTTTAATTTTTTTTTTAAATTTTTTCCAAAATTTTAAACAAAATTTAAATTTTTTTGGGTTTTTAAAAAATTTAAAAAATTTCCCAACAAAATTGGAAAGGGAACCCCGGGGCCCCCGGGGGCCGCGGGGGGGCCCCCCTTCCAACCCAAAAAATTAAAAAATTGGGCCCAAAAAAAAAAGGAAAAAAAAAAAAAAGGGGGTTTTTCTTGGAAATTTTTTAAAAAGGATTTAAATTTTTTTTTTTTTTTAAAAAATTTTTTTTTTTTTGGGGTTTAAATTTTTTTTTTAAAAATTTTTTAAATTTTTTAAAAAAAAAAAACCAAAAAATTTTTAAAAAATTTAAATTTTTTTTAAAGGGTTTTTTTTTTTTTTTTTTAAAATTTTTTGGTTTTGGTTTTTTTTAAAATTTTTATTTTTTTAAATTAAAAATTTAAATTTTTAAATTTTTAAATTTAAAATTTAAAAAAATTTTTTTTAAAAAAAAAAATTTCCAAAAAAAAAATTTAAATTTAAATAAAAAAAAATTAAAATTAAAAATTTAAAAATTTTATAAATATTTTAAATTAATTAAAAAACCCAATTTAAATTTAAATTTTTTTTAAAATTTTTTAAAAAATTTAAAAGTTTGGTTTATTTAAATTTTTTTTTTAAAAAATTTTTTAAAATTTTTGTTTAAATTTTTTAAAGGGTTTTTAAAAAATTTTTTTTCATTTTATTTTTTAAACTTTTTCCTTTATTTTTTTTTAAATTTAAATTTTCCCCAATTAATTTTAATTTTTAAAAAACCCCAAATTGGGCCCAATTTGGGAAAAAAAATTTTAATTTTGGGGGGGGTTTTAAAAAATTTTTATTTTAATTTAATTTTTTTTTTTAAAAGGGAAATTTTCCCAAAAATTTAATTTTAAAATTTTAATTTAAATTAAAATTTTGGAAAAAATAAAAAAAAAAACCCTTTTTTTTAAAATTTTTAAAAAAATTAAAGCTTTAAAGGTTTTAAAAAATTTTTTGGAACCCAAAGGGGAAAAAAAAAAAAAAAAAAATAACCAAAAATTTAAAGGTAAAAAAAAAAATAAGGTTTAAAAATTTTAAAAGGGTTTAAAAAATTATTTTTTTTTAAAAAAAAAAAATTTTTTTTTTTAAAAATTTTTTTTAAAAAAATTTTTTTTAAAAATTTGGTTTGAAAAAAAATTTTTTAAAAATTTAAAATAAAATTTTTTAAATTTAAAAAAAAAATTTATTAAATTTTAAAAAAAAAAATTTTTTTTTTTAAAAAATTTTAAAAAAAAAATTTTTTAAAAAAATTTTAAAAATTTTTTAAAAATTCCCTTTTTTTTTAAAAGGAAAAAAAAATTTTTGAATTATTTTTTTTTTAAATTTTGAAAGGGGAAAAAGGGGGTTTTTTTTTAATTTTTATTAAAGGGGGAAAAAAATTTTTTTTAAAAATTAATTTTTAAAAAATTTAAATTTTTTAAAAATTTTTTGGGGTTTTTTTAAGGGGAAAAAAAATTTGGTATTTTTTTAAAAATTTTTTTAAAATTAGGGAAAAAAATTTTTTAAAAGCCAAAAAAATTTTGTTGGAAAAATTGGGTTTTTTTTTAACCTTAAAAAAAACCCCAAATTTCCCAAAAAAAAATTTTTAAAATTTTAAAAGGGTTTAATTTTTAAATTTTGAAAATTCTTCCCCAAAAAAAAAAGGTTAAATTTTTTAAAAAATTTGTTTTAAAAATAAATATTTAAATTTTTTTTTTTTAATTTTTATAATTAAAAATTTTTTGTTAAAATTTTAAAAAAATTTTAAATTTAAAAATTTTTAAATTTTTTAAATTTAAATTTAATTAAAAAAAAATTAGTTTTTTTAAAAAAATTTTTTAATTTTTGGAAATTTAATTTAGGAAAAATTGAAAAATTTTTTTTTTTTTTAATTTTTTTTTGGAAAAAAGGAATTTAAAAAAAAATTTAAAAATGGGTTTTTTTTTTAAATTTTCCTTTTTTTTAAAATTTTTTAAAAAAATTTGTTTTAATTTTTTTTTTGTTTTTTTTTTTAAAATTTTTTTAAATTTTTTTCCCATTAAAAAATTTTTTGGTTTTTTTTAAAATTTTTTAAATTTTTGGGTTTTCCAACCAAAAATTTAAAAAAAATTATTTTTTTACCAAATTTTTAAAAAAAGGAAGGGAAAAATTTTAAAAATTTTTTAAAATTAAAATTTTTAATTTTAAAAAATTTAAAAAAACCCAAATTAAAATTTTTAAATTTTTTTTAAAAAAAATTTTTTTATTTTTTTTTTTTAAAAATTGAAATTAATTTTTAAATTTAAAAATTTTAAATAATTTTTTTTTTTTGAAATTTTTTTTTCCAAAGGAAAATTTTAAATAAATTTTTAAAATTTTATAATTTAATTTTTTTTTATTTGGAAATTTTTAAAAAAAGGGAAATTTTTAAAATTTTTAAAAATTTTTTTTTGGCAAAGTAAAAAAAAAAATTATTTAAATTTTCCAATTTTAAAATTGAAATTTAAAATTGGGAAAAGTTAAAAGAAAGGAAAGTTTAAATTATAAAATTTGTTTAAATTTTTTGAAAAAATTAAAAAAAATTAAAGGAAATTTAAATTTAACAAATTTTTTCCGGGTTTTAATTTAAAAATTTTTTATTTTTCCAATTAAAAATTTTTAAATTTTTTTAAAAAAAGGGTTTTTTAAAAAATTTTTTTATTTTTTTTTAAAAAATTAAAATTTAATTCCTTTTTTAAAAAAGGGTTAAACCAAATTTTTTTTTTAATTTTAATTATTTTAAGTTCAAATTTTAAAATTTGGTTTAATTTCCAATCTTTAAATTTTAAATTTTTTTTTTTTTTTTTGGGTTTAAAAAATTTTTTTTAATTAATTTTAAACCAATTTTTTTAAAAAATTTTAAATTTTTTTAAATTATTTGGTTTGGAAAAAACCCCCCTTTTTAAAACTTTTTTTTTTTTTTAAAAAAAAAAAATTTTTTTTTTTTTTTTTAAATTTTTTAAAAAAAAATAAATTTTAAAATTTTTTAAAAAAAAAAATTTTTTTCCCCTTTTTTTTTTTTTTTTTTAAAAAATTAAAATTTAAAATTTAAAAAAATTTTTTTTAAATTTTTTTAGAATTAAAAAATTTTAAATTGTAATTGGAAAAATAATTTGAATTTAAATTCAAAGGATTTAAATTTTTTAAAAAAAAAAAAAAAAAAAAAAAGGGAAAATTTTAAAAAAAAAAAAACCTTAAAATTTTAAAAAATTTAAAAATTTAAAAAAAAAAAGGGTTTTAAAAAACCGGGGTTTAAAAAAAAAAAAAATTTAAAAAATTGGAAAATTTTTAAAAAAAAAAAAAAAAAATTAAAAAAAATTTTGGAACCCAAAAATTTTTTTTTTTTTCCCCTTTTTTTTAAAAAATTAAAAAAAAAAAATTAATTCTTTTAAAATTTTTTTTTTTAAAAAAATTTTTTAAAAAATTAATTTAAAGGGGGTTTTTTTTTTTAAAAAAAAAAAAAAAAAAAAATTAAAAAAAAAAAAAAAGGAAAGGGTTTTTTTTTTTTTTTTTAAAAAAATTTTTAAAAAAAAAAATTAAAAAAAAAAGTAAAAAAAAAAAAAAAAAATTTTTTTTTTTTTAAAAATTTTTTTTTTTCCCTTTGGTTTTAAAAAAAAAAAAAAAAATTATTTTTGGGGAAAAAAAGGGGGGCCTTTTTTAAAAAGGGGGGAAAATTTTTAAAATTTAAATTTTTGGGGCCCCCCTTGGGGGGGTTTTTTTTGGGAAAAGAAAAAGGGGTTTAAAAGGGGTTTTAAAACCCCCAAAAGGGGTTTTTTTAATTTGGGAAATTTTTTGGGGGGGGTTTTTTTTTTTTTAAAAGGTTGGTTTAAAAAAAAAATTTTTTTTCCTTTTGGGATTTCCCTTTAAATTTTTTTTTTTTAACAAAATTTAAAAGGGTTTTTTAAATTTAATTTTTAAAATTTAATTTAAAAAAAATTTTAAAATTTTAAAAAAAATTGGGAAAATTTAAAAAATTTTAAAAATTTTAATTTAAAAATCAAAAAAAATTTAAAAAAAAAAAAAAACCCCAAAAATTAAAGGAAAAAAAAAAAAAAAATTAAAATTTTAAAAAATTTTTTAAATTTAAATTAACCCCAAAAAAAAAAAACCCAAAAAAAAATTTTAAAAAAAAAAATTTTTTTAAATTACTTTTAAAAAAAAAATTTAAAAAAAAATTGGGGAAAATTGGAAAATTTAAAATTTAAATTTAAAATTTTTAATTTAATTAAAGGGAAAAAAAAAGGGGGAAACTTTTAATGGGGGCCCCAACCCAAAAAATTTAAATTTTTAAAAAATTTTAAAATGAACCCCAAAAAAAACCCAATTTTTTTTAAACCATTTTAAAAAACCCCAAAATTCCTTTTTTCCGTTTTTTTAAAAAAATTTAAAATTTTCCCCTTTCCCCCAAAATTCCCTTTAAAAAAAAATTTTTTAAATTTTTAAATTTCAATTTTTTTTTTTCTGGCTTTGGTTTTTTTTTTTTCCCCCCCCTTTTTTTTTCCAAAATTTTTAAACCCCTTTCCCCACCCCCCCTTCCTCCAAACCCCTCCCCCTTCCCCCCCCCTTTTTCCCAAAATTTCCCAAAAAAGGTTTTTAACTTTTTAAAATTTATTTTTAAAAAAAACCCTTTTTTTTTTTTCCCATTAAAAAAATTTTTAAGGTTTCCAAAAAACCCAAAAAAACCCAAAAAAAAACCTTTCCCCTTTTATTTTTTAAATTTCCCCTTTTTTTTTAAAAAAATTTGAAGGAAAAAAGGGGGGAAAATTTTTTTTTAAAATTTTAAAAAAAAGGAAAAAAAAAAAAATTTTTCCCAAAAAAAAATTTAATTTTCCTTTTTTTTGGGTTGGGTTTTAAACCTTTTGGAAAGGTTTTTGGTTGGTTTTTTAAAAACCCCCCCAATTTTTAATGGGGGGAAAATTTAAAGGGAATTTTTTGGGGAGAGACCTTCTTTTTTCTTTGAACACCAAGCCACAGGATTTGACCCAAGGTATACCACATATCTAGAAGTGGAACGACGATCTTCAATGGAAGAGGCCCGGTCGACAAGAATATCCCACCAGTTCTAATTGTCCTGCTGTAAGACATAAACCATGGTCCATCTTGCCCTAAATATCTTAATACGTTTGTTGCTCTCCGGAGAGTGTCACTTGGGCACTCATGTATTTAAGTTTATTGGTGCGATTAACAAATCGGTGTGTAATACAAACATCTTGAAGCATTCCCCAACCCTTCTATAAAGTACATCATAGAATGGAGGGTGCCATGAGCCTACTTAGGCGTGCTTACCATCGAGTTGGCGGGATCTTTGCTCCAAGCATTCCATCTTCTCAAGTAGTTCGAGCGTATTTCTTTTGGTGAGCATCAACTGAAGTCGTCTAACATCAATGCCCAAAAAAAGGGCCCCATGTCCTTGAGAGCAAATTTGCTATGAAGGCGCCAAACATCTTCAATGTCTTGATCATGACTTCCGGTGAGTACAATATCATCAACATAGACCATGAGTAGAAGACACTTCCCATCGGAACACGAATGAACAATGAGGAATCATTTAGATCTCGAAACCGAGTTGAGTCACAAATACTCCTTAAGAGTCGAAACCGAACGAGGAGCTTGTCTCAAACCATCATTCTTTATTTAGTTTACACCGGTTTCGACCGGAGATACTTAGGACTTCAAAGCCGGGAGGTTGGTCCATGTATATTTCTTGATAAGCTTACCATTGAGGAAAGCATTGTTGATGTCGACTTGGTGTAGAGACCACCCCGCATAATGCAAGTGAAAGAACAGTCTGAATGGTGGAAGCTCAAACCCTGGACTATCGTTTTGAAAATCAAACCCCTGTTGAGAAAAACCTTTTGCAACTCCGGAGCCTTGTATATGTCAATGGAGCCATCGGACTTTCTTTTAACTTTAAACAACCATTTGCACCCTATTGCCCTCCATTCTCGGAAGTGAACACAAAGTCCGGTATTATTTGAGCCAAAGCTTGGAGCTCACTATAAAGCTTCTGCCAACACTCAAACATCATTGCCTCATGAATATTGGAAGGATCATCTTTTGGGAAAAAGGCTTGTACTAAGATACCTTTTCGGCTTAAAACCTCCATATTTTGGTTATGTGATGATTGTTGAGAGTTAAGGGTTGGAGGGGTTGCTCCTGTTGTTGAAATGTAGTGGACATAGGTGCGGATTGTGGGGATGGTACGGTTTGTTGAGAAGAAGGTGTTAAAGGTGATAAAGTAGGTGTATTATGTATTTCATTATGGGAAGCAGATTGTGAGTGAGACATTGAATGTGATGGGATAGGTGTAGTGGAGGTAGGTGGTGTATTTGGTGGAGGTGTAGGCATAGTGCTAGAACACGACACATGTGGTGAAGGAACAACTAAAAGTTTAGCACTGACTTGTGAACTAGAAATAGGTGATGGGACTGGTGAGCAATGACTTTTGTATGGAAAAGTATTTTCATTAAAGGTGACATGACATGTAACATAGACTCTACCATTGGGGTCTTTACATTTTAACCTTTTGTCTTGGGAGTAACCTAGAAAAACAAGGTATTGAACGAAATTGTAACTTTGTTTGGTAAAGAATGTTGGGAAAGCATAAACAACCAAAAGTCCTAAGGTAAGAGTAATGGGTTTTGTTTGGAATAGTTTTTCATACGGTGAGACATCACCCAAAGGATGAGAGGGTAACTTTTTAATCAAGAATCGGCCCTTAGAAGGCTTCATTCCAAAACATCGGAGGCATTGATGCATGAGTTAACATAGAAAGACCCTTCAATGACACCTTTGTTTGCGCTCAACAAGACCATTACGAGAGAGATGTGTAGGGACAAGTGAGTGATTGTACAATACCTTTTGATTGAGATAAGTTTTCAATGCCGAAACTCTCCTCCCCATCATTGCGAGATTTGAGCTTTGTACCAAGTATTCTTTCACAGCGATGAAATTGTGGAAAACAGTTTGAACTTATCTTGTTCTTGAAAATAAAGCCATTATATCGAGAATAAGCATCGGTGGGAAACATAATAATGAAAGCCATTGGAAGCAATGGATGGTCCCCAAACATCGCCACAACCAGTTGTAGAGGTGATGTATACACGATTCTTGACTTTGAAAAAGGAAGCTTACATTCCTTACCAAGATGACATCAACACAATCAACAAATTTATTACTATCGATAACGGTATATTACATCGTATAAGTGCTTTTGTAAGATTAGCACAGGGGGTGTCTAGTCGATAGTGCCAAAACACTAAGAGGAAGTTTGACAAATTCGAAAAACAAGCGGACTTAAAAGCATGAGTTCCATTAGGTGATTAATATGAAGTCTGTATAACCCATGATGAATGGAACCAAAAGCAAAATCTCCTTTGTCTTCAAATCACCTTTTGGCAATCGGGAAAAATTCAAACATGACCCGATTGTCTTTAGCCTTGAGAGAGATAGTAGATTTTAGTAATTCTAGGAGCAGTAACAAGGATCGCATGTGACGAGGTGAGTAAGCAAGGATGGTTCTAGGAGAATATAAGTAAAGCCAGAACCTTTTCCCAAATACCTTACAGGCCTTTGAAAGATCCGGTATCACCAATGGGTTTTGAATTTGTTAAATGATCGTGCTTTGAATCCGGATACCGAATTATCATCTTGTTTGGGAGTTGCTACAACGCTGAGGTGGTGTTGGGGTTGCCGGAAGGATGACATGGGAACTTTGTGGAGGACTACCAACAAACGGATTAGCCCAAGTAGATGATGGAAGGTGGAAAAACACCAACCGATGAATTCCATTGAGGTTGAGAAGAAGTGAGCCAAGGGAGTAGAATGCCGGAGCCAACCATGCGATGTTTGCTTGTGGAGGAGGCCTATAGTTAGTACTTTGAAGAAGAGTCAAACCGATGATAATGACGATCAACAAGATTACCAACCTTCCCTTTGGCCCGACATTGAATCTTGGTGAAAAGAACCGACCTGCACGCCCTCGACTCATAGGCGATGGTTGATAAGAAGGAATGGAATCATTAGAAGCTGAGGTCGGACTTTTGATGCGATACCACGTTAGCAAAACTAGAAATTTCATTACTCCAAACATTTGTCGTGCTTGACATCAAGAAGCATAGAACTACTCCTTGAACCGTGTGGGAACCTTTTTGGAAGTAACAATTGTAATAAGATTCATAATCGGGAAAGTCCATTGAGAATTGCGTTGATGTGCTCATGCTCACTAATGATTTCACCACAACTAGCAAGGTAATCCAACCAGCCTTTAATCTTGACTAAAAATCTTTCATGCTCATCTCACCCTTTTATTTGAGGTGCAAAGTCCACCGATAAAACATCAACTTGGGTGGTTTTACTCCCATACAAACAAAGCTTTCCGGATCTTTAACTTTTCCATGCCAATAAGGTGAGGTAGGACGGATGGACCGATAGAAGATAATAGCCACGATGGCGCACTATCTTGTTGCTCAAAATGAGCAAACTCGGATTTTCACAACAACCCCACTTTCTGGAAATAAAGGTGGAGGATCTTGATTCTCATCCAAGAAACGGAAGCTTGTGTGCTTTGGTTCTAGAAGAACTTTCTGCCAACAACAAATAGTTGCTATCATCAAGAAAACAACGATCTTCTTTGATGAAAAAATCCTACTATCGACAACTCCATCAAGAATTGCAAGCCATACTAAACATACATAGCGGAAAATCAAGCGGAAAACACCAAGAAACACCTTAATCCGATACCATGTTGACTTTACAAAATATTGAAAAAAGACTTTCTTACTTTTTATTCTATTTATTTAATGCATGCAAGTCTCATGCATTTATAGTCATCTCTTGAAGAAAGCTGGAATAAAGACTAAGGCAAGCGATAACCAAATAAATCTTAACTACTTTGATAACTACTCTAACAGGGCACTTCCTCCACTTCCTACCATGCCTAGGTTGCCCACATTGCCAAGTGTAAAGGGACCCCTCCTCTTCCACATACCCTCAATCCCACAATCCAACCTACAATTCCCTCTATTCCTTTCCTTTCTCCACCACCTTCTCCTTTCCCTTAAAATCCTTTTTGGCTTATGGGACCCAGTCCAGTCGGGACATGCTACTCTTGTTCTCATCTCATTCATGGTGGTGGTAATTCTGAGACTCGAGTTTTTAATCGGCATATATAGTTATTTTTTTTACTTTCTCTCTCAGAAGATCGTACAAGATTTGAGGCGTCTTTGTATGTTGATTTTTGAGAACTATTGTTTGCTTATTTTCACCACATATAATTTGTTTGTATAAATGGGAGTTCCCATTATTTGGTGTATTTTGATCGTTACCTTATTTATAAACTTCACATTGTTAAACACAATTTAGCAAATGAAGAAAATAATGATAAAATAAATTAATTATGATACAACACCACAAACCAATGAGATCAAATTGAAAATGATTATTAAAAATATTAAATTGAAGTATATAACATATAATACATTAAATAACAAAATACAAATACAAGTTATATTTATTTTAAACTATAATTAAAATTAAATTTATAAAATACACTATTATATTTAAGCTAAATTATATATTAAAAATGTTATATTAAATAATAATTAAAATCATTATTACATTAAAATAATGATTAATTGAGATAAATATTAAATTTATACATGAACTTCGTTTCAATATGCAATTTGATACATGAACTTTTATTTGGTACAATTATATAGATAAAACTTGTATTTGCTAATATGTATATATGAAACTTAGATTTTGATTTAATTGTATACATTTAAATAATATTTATTTTCATATTGGATTAATATAATTATTTACTTATGTAATATCCAACGTAAAATGGTGCTAATTCGATAATGTTGTTAGTGATTTTAGAAAATTAAACCAAATCAAAATTTCATGTATAAAATCGTACAAAATAAATCAAAATTTATGTATAGTTTTGATATTTATCTCTAATAAATTTGTGGAATAAAATAAAATTTTAATTAATAGACTAGGGATTGAAAAATTAAAAAACTCACCAATGAGCTTGTGTTTTAGTTGGGGTTCAATTTTGTCTAAAATATCAATGGACCAAAGGGCCCTTATAATTTGTTGTCTGTAAAATAATTATAACATAAGACATTATTAAATTTTTCGCATGGAACAAGTTAAGGATTTATTTTGGTTTTGAGATTAAATAAAACCACGTGTGTATAAAAATCAAATTGGAGCTAAGGGCAGTGGAAAAAACCCAAATTCTATCATGTTGATGTTTCTAAATAATGTTTCTTTGTCGAGATTGAGGGCATTTTAAGATAAAATTCTCCAATAAGTGTGCTTATTAAAGTTTTAACCATTTTTATCCATCCTATCCAAAATCAACCCAACTCATTCTATTTATAAGTATACAAGGACGAATTTAGGGGCTAACCAACCCAATTCAACTTTTGATAGAATTTGCTTTGGGTAATTTTGATAAGAAAAAATAGGAAGATAATTATTTGAAATTTTAAATTATATATAACTTAGAAAAAGAATAACATATAGGGTGAAATACTTAAAAATGCCAAATTTTAAAAATAAAATTATTGGATTAGGTGGTTTTTTGAAAATTCGGAACTAAGGAAATAATGAAAACTCTTCCACTAAGGCGCTTTTCACAACGTTTACCCCAATAGCTTCCACACCCCAAACTATTTAAATAGCCGTTGAACCCCCCGAACTAATGACTATTTTCCTATAATAATAATTCTTTTTTTTTCAATTCAATCTCAACTCATCTCTCTCGTTCTCAAACCTCTCTCAAATTTTCCTCAATTCCCTCTTAATTTATCACTCATTTTTATTCTTCTCTCAACTATTCTTTTTATTAAAATTGTATTAATGTTTTTAAATAATTTTTCTATTATAAATTATTTAGTATTTTTCAAAATTAAGTGGAAAAATCTCTAATTCGTTTGGATGACAAGCATATTTCATTGAATGGTAAATTTTTTATTATATTAGTCTAATTTTATTTAAATATTTTCTTGTTATATTGAAATTTAATATTTTGTATATTTTTTTTATATAGTCGGAAGATCAATTTTGGAGGCGTATATTTGTAATCTACCCGCTCCTCCATACTTGAAAAATACAAGATTTTGCCGTGGCTCGTATGGGTGGGGGTTTAAATTGGACCCCACACTTGTAAGTGAGTTGGTGGAAAGGTGGGACCAGAGCGCCACATTCCATCTTCCATGCGGAGTGCTCTATCACACTTGAGGATGTGCGTTACAACGAGTTATCGATGGATGGGGTGGTAGTAGGGATTGATTGACCGTTGGGGGAGATGTTGTGAGCAACTCTTGGGAAGGTTCCGGACATGATTTATGGAGCCTAGATAGATGTGAATTGGTTGAAAAAAAAATTTTGTGGGCTTGATGTGGAATGGTGAAGTCCAAAAGAATAAACCGCCGGGTATAAATCACCATAACTCATCGAGGGTCTCTTAATGCCCAATAAATTCGAAATCTTTTTTTGGTGGTTACTCAAACTCGTGGACTTTAGAAGTGGGGTTCGGTTGGGGATAGCCATGTTGGCAACCTTGTATTGAGAGATGTGTCGGTGGCGGAACCATAGAAAATTAAAATCGGTGGTTGCATGCTACTCTCCAATCATAGGTGGTTCGGATACCATATTTCGTCCTCGGCGAACTACCCTTATGCATGCCCCTCGTAACAAGGTAAATTTCATTAGATAATATATTTATCATAATAAAATTATTTAAAATTTAAATTATTGTGTTAACATTTAATATTTTTTGGAACTATGGGCCAAGTTATGTGGGACTACTAGAGGAGCTTTAAGATATCGACTTTTGTTAGATCAACGATAGGGGAAGGGTATATATTTTTAAATTTGAATTATATAATATTAACATAGTTGGTTTAAAAATTAAAAGTATAAATACAATTAAAAATTTTATTATTTTAATATAGTTTGAATGCATCCGTTCAATTCTTGGTGAATCCCAACATTGGCGTGTGAAGGTGTCATTGGTAGTGTATGCTATGGTGAAGATGCTTGAATCGGATAAAGTTATCAATGATTCGGGTTTAGGCAAAGCGATTGCTGACACCCAAGACATGAATATCTGCACTATATCGACTTGTGAGGGAGAATAGATGAAAATTGGTGTAACACCCCAGAATCTGGGCCTAGAAGTATTTGAGCAAGGGAACGGTTAGGAAAATGTGCACAAAAGTATGTATGCTTTAGTGGTTAAGGGTCCTGAGAGAAGTTGGAAAAGTCCTGGGTTCAAACCTGGGCTTTAGCAAAAATTTTGGTTTTAAATGAATAAAACTCTGGATGCTTGGTTGTAGGCCTTTTAAATTCTTATGTTAAAAATGTCATAAATAAGCATGTGGTCTAGTGGTTGTGGCGTCATTAAGGTTACAAAGGAGCTTGGGTTCATGTCTTGGCTCTTACAATTTATTTTATTCTTTTAAAGGAACCTGGACTTTGGCCTTTAGACCTTTTTATTAATTGAAGATAAAATGTGAGACAAAAGGCTTGTGGCAAGGAGGCAAGTGGCGTCTTTGAGCTATTGAGGGGGATTGAGTTGAATCCCATTGCAAGCAAAAGGATATTTATTTTGCTGTAAGACGGAAGGAGTTTAAGGTGGTTTAACTCTGTAAGGTGAAGTTTGAATTGGTCTTGGATGGAATTGTGGAGAAAATCAAGAAGGAGATTGGGGAGAATCAAGGAATTTGAATATGGGAGGTTGGTAGCATGTTGTGGGAGTGAGATTCTAAGGCTTTAGTGGAATTGACTAGGGAAATAAGGGGCATTTTCGGACTAGGCATTTCTTTGTTCGGTTTTGTGGGGTTTAAATGGAGTGCCAAATTCTCTTTGGGTTTTTACCATTCGGTTTTTTTCAAGTTTTGCGTTTTAACTATTGAGGTGACCAACATTCTTCTTTCCTTCCTTTCTACATTTGTCGAATAGGTAACTTTCTTTTTGGTTTCTTTTTCTTTCTTTGCTTTGGAAAATCCCTTTCCTTTCTCACTCTTGGTTCTACTTCTTCTTTTCCTTCTAAATCCTTTTCCTCTCGGCCTTTCAAACCGAACATACTCTCCATCTTCTTTTCTCGCTTCCGCTCTCTTCCAATCAATGGATTCTTCATAAGGATTTTGTATCGTTGGTTTATCATCTTTCCCTATTGTGTTTGGGAATATACTTGAACTATTCTAACCGATCCCATCATCATTAATTTTGGGTTCTAAAATCTCTAAAAAGGAAATGGGCGTTTTTGATTATATGTTGCATAATGAGATATCAATGATGGCGAGTAGTAGCCATTTTGAGGAAGATGGGAATGGTGCCGGTGAGAATGGGCACGTGACCCCCAAAGTTAAGCGACATAAAGTGTCCTTGTTGGGGATTTTCCATAGGGTTGCCGGTGGTTTTGCCCAATATTTGGATCAAGTGGGCAACCACAAAACCAACCTAATCAAGGGAAGGTTCTTTGGACAAGTATTTTTCGATAGAGGCTATTTTGATAAGTTGATTGGGATTGATTAACTTTGATTGACAAGTGATTAATGGATTGCCTTGATTGATTGTAGGTTGGAATTTCGTAGGTCATTCACACTTTTGCAATTAGGTGTTGTTCCATGCAAGTAAATCATTTTTCATAAAATTCGAAAGAGTGTATGTAATGAAACCCTCTCTAAATTCCAAAGCGGTAAAAGTTAAAAAGTCATGAGCACGCCGAGACATCACGAGTGCGCCGGCTCAGTATTAACTCTTTGTCGTCGTGTTAAAAGTCATGAACACGACATTGAGACATCACGAGTGCTTTCCGCTCAGGTGATAAACTTAACGTCCGATCGTGGTAAAATGCCGAATTACCCTTAAAGGGTAAAATGATCGAGAATCCGTGTTAGGGTAAAATAACTAAAATACCCTATAAAATAAAATACCGTAATGCCCTAAAGGGTAAATAATATTTTGCCCTCGAGGTTAAATGATTAATTTGCCCGTGATGAAAATAGTGATTTATCGTGATTTAAATATTTGTTTTTCGTGATTGTATGACTAATTTTGGTGACATTGCATACATGACATCTTGCATGGGGTTGGTATCTTTTATGGAGGAAATCTTTAAACTCCTCGATCCGATTCTTGGTGGCCCACACATTACGATTCTTGGCGGCTTTTTGCGATACTATTTTTGGCGACTTTCTTGCGATACTCTTGATGGTTGTGTAGATCATTATCTTTTGATGGCTTTGATCCGATCATATTATTTCTTGATGGTCGTGTCTTTGATCATATCCAACTCTTGATGGCTTTGGGCCAATCATATTGCTATATTTATGGCTTGTAGCCATTTTTTATTTAATTCTATCCTTTCTGGCTCTTAGCCATTACGATTACTATCGACTTTCTTTGCATTCTTGATTAGTCTTTTCTTGGTGTTGATATTGGTGTGATTTGGGTGGGTCGATTTATCCCCACATGGTGTGTTGGTTATGCGGGTGGTGTGTTGGTTTGGATTGAGATGGGTTGCATTATTACACTTAGAATATGGTATTGGGCTAAAGCCCACATTATTCTTGTTTGGGCTAAGACCCACTATTGTTGCATGTTGTATCTTGTTGTTTGATAGGGGATTAACACCTGAGCTTTAAAACTCACCCTTCTATCTAATTATCAGTAATCCCCCTTAGGCGGTTTGGGTTGAGGAACTGGGAGGCCACACAATTAACATGTTTTATTTTTTTGCTCATTTACTTAAGCAATTTGATTTTGGTTGGGTTGTAATAAGGCCTCTATAATTTTTGGATTTTAAATTTGGAATTTGATGTGATTGTGATTTATATTTAGAAGTAGAACAGTTTTTCCAAAACAATAACTATTTTTAACATTCGTTTCCGCCTCAATTTTTAAATATCACATTCTCATAGATCATTTGCTTTAAATTAAACTTTCTTTAACAATAAGGTTTTGAATAATAATTTTTAATAAACCTCGATTGATAATAAACAAACACAAATTGAGGTTTTATACAAGTTTTAAATGGCGAAGTGTGAAATTTCAAGAAGGGTTTTATTAAAAACATGGTTTTTGAAAAACACTTCAATGTGACATTCTAGATTAACCTTCTTCTTTTGGTTGGGGTGTTACATTTGTTAGTATCGAGCCAAGTTGTAAAACTTGGTTGGGAATCAGGTTTTCAAATTTTAGATATTAAAAGGTTATTTTGAATATTGAAATGTTTTAAGATACTTATTAGAAAAGTTTTGGCCAAATCTTTTGAATCCGTAAGTTTTGAATACTTTTTATGCTTTAGAAATTAAAATGAGGAAGTTAGGAAATCTTTGTGACTACTTTGAAATTAGACTATACCACTCTAGATGAAACAAGCTGAAATATCTTTGGGCGTGGTGAAACTTCAATTGCATAAAGCAGTTAGTCTTGATTAAACGAGAATAGACAATGGGCACAAAGAACGCGTGAATGTGGTTCAAGCGGTACGTAATGTTTTTTGAATCGAATCTGTGACGAGGTGTGGTGGTGAAATGCATGCGATCCGACTATCTTTTGTTGGAAATTTGGAGAAATTTCTTTAAGGATAAATTGTAATGCCCAGTTTGGGCCCAAGTATTGGGCCTTGAGCAAAAACTTTTAGGAAGCTTGCCAAAAGTATGTCTATTTTAGTGGTTAAGGGTCTTGAGAGAAGTTGGAAAAGTCCTAGGTTCAAACCTAGGCTTTTAAAAATTTTGGTTTTAAGTGAATAAAACCACGGATGTTTGGTTATAGGCCTTTTAAAATTGTGTTAAAAATGTCATAAGGAAGCATGTGGTCTAGTGGTTGTGGGTCATTAAGGTTACAAAAGGGACGGGTTCAAGTCGGCTCTTGCAATTTATTTTGTTCTTTTAAAGGAACACGGACTTTGGCCATTAGACCTTTTATTAATTGAAGATAAAATGTAAGACAAAAGAGCTTGTGGCAAGGAGGCGGGGTTTGTTGAGTTATTGAGGGGTTTGAATCCCATTGCAAGCAAAAAGGATATTTATTTTGCTAGCATGAGGGATAGGAGTTTTAGGTGGTTTGAACTCTGAAATAAAGTTTGAATTGGTCTTTGATGGAATTTTAGAGCAAATCAAGGAGGAGATTGGGGGAGAATCAAGGAATTTTGAATATGGGAGGTTGGTAGCGTATTGTAGTGGTGGATTCTAAGGCTTTAGTGGAATTGGCTGGGGTGAAATAGGAGCATTTTTAAACTAGGTATTTCTTTGTTTGGTTTTGTGGGGTTTTAGAGGAGCATCGAATTCTCTTTAGGTTTTTATCGTTCGAGATTTTTCAAGTTTTCGTTTTTCTATTGAGGTGACCAAAATTACTATTATTTCCTTCCTTTCTACATTTTTGGAATAGGTAACTTTCTTTTAGGTTTCTTTTTCTTTCTTTCCAAAATCCTTTCCCTCTCCTCTTGGTTCCCTTATTCTTTTCCTTTGAATCCTTCTCCCTCGGCCTCCTTCTAAACTCAACCTACTCTATTTCTTTGTCTTCGCTTTCGCTCCTTCTAATCATAGTGAATTCTTTATAATGATTTTTGTATGCGTTAGGTTTATCATCTTTCCCTATTGTGTTGAAATTTGAAATACAACTATTCTGGAATCCCATCATCATCAATTTTGGGTTCTAAAATTCTAGAAGTGAAATGGGCGTGTCAGATTATTATTTGGTTAAAGAAGATATCAATGGTGGGGTAGTAGCCATTCGAGGAGGATCGGGAATGGTGCCGGGAGAATGGGTCGTGATAAGTTGATTGGGATTGATTAACTTTCGATTGGCAAGTGATTAATGGATTGCCTTGATTGATTATAGGTTGGAATTTCGTGGGTCATTCACAATTTTCAATCAAGTGTGTATCGTAAACCGTAAATCATTCCGTGGTAAAATTTGGTGTTAATCACCCTCTAAAATTGTAAAGCAAAAAAGTTAAAAAAGTCGTGAGCACGGCATTGAGACATTTTAGCATAAGCGCTCAGTGGTAAGCTCAACATCCGTCGTGGTAAAATGATCGAGATACCCTCTTAGGGGTAAAATAACCAAAATCTTTGTAAAGTAAAATGGCCGTAATGCCCCTAAAGGGTGAATGACTATTTTACCCTGGGTTAAATGATTGATTTGTCCATGATGAAAATGGTGATTTTCTGATTTAAATTTTTTTTACGGTGTTATGGTGATTTTGAGCATGACATTACGCATACATGACATCTTGCATGGGGTTGGGATCTTGTTATGGAGGAAATCTTGTACTAGAGCCTACCACGATCCCGATTCTGGTGGCAGCCACATTCTAATCTTGGCGATTTCCTTTGCACATTCTTTGGCGGCTTTGCTCGATACTCTTGGATGGTATTCGTCATATCTTTATTCTGGCTTTGGGCCAATCATATTGCTATATTTATGGCTTGTAGCCATTTTTATAACTTATAGCTATCCATTTTTCTTAGCCATTACGATTACTAGCGACTTTCTTTGCATTCTTGATTAATCTTTTCTACGTCTTTGGTATTGGTGTGATGGTTTGGGTGGGTCGATTTTATCCCCATGGTGTGTTGGTTGAATGTTGGTGTGTTCTTTGGATTGAGATAGGTTGCATTATTACACAAAATCTTGTATTGAGGCTAAGGCCCTACATTATTCTTGTATTGGGCTAAGGCCCCTTTGTTGTTGTATGTTGTATGTTGGTTTGTTTGATAGGGGATTAACCTTTGGTTTTATAAACTCACCTTTTGTCTAATTGTACAAGTAATCTCTAGCATTAGGCGGTTACGAGCTCGAGGGACTGGAGAGGGCCACTTTGCACATGTTTTATTCTTTTTGCTCATTTACTTAAGCAATTCGATTTTGATTGGGTTGTAATAAGGCATCTATAATTTCGGATTTAAGATTTGGGATTTGATATGATTGTGATTTATTCGCTAGAAGTAGAACACGATTTTCCAAAACAATAACTATTTTCTAACATTATGTTTCCACCTCAATTTTAAATATCACATTCTCGTAGATCATTTGCTTTAAATTAAGCTTTCTTTAACAATAAGGTTTTGAAGGTAATAACTTTTAATAAACCTCGATTGATAATAAATAAACACAAAATGAGGTTTTATACAAGTTTTAAATGGCGAAGTTTGAAATTTCAAGAAGGGTTTTAATGAAAACATGGTTTTGAAAAACAATTCAATATGACACCTTGATTAGGGCCTAACTTCTGGTTGGGGTGGGGTGTTACAATTCCTACATTCCCGTTGAATATTCCAACCTTTGGAACAAATATACAACTTTTTACCTAAATGGGCCATTTTGCCTGAAGTTGGGATGCGGGTACATGCCATGGTTTGAACACCATGGCAAGCCATATCTACTAGCGGAAGGGCAGGGGGTGAACAACGTTATTACGAGGAGGCCCAGGGAAGCCTAGGATCCAAGGCTAGGTCCGCTTTTTGGCGGGTCTTATCATTTACACCAACACAAGAACCGGCCGGTGGTGCCCATGTAACACCCCAAACCCATCCTTAATTATATTGGGAATCGTGATGTCACATGGTAGTGCTTTTCAAAAAATATCCGTCGCTAAATCCTCTTTTCTTTTAACCATTGTTTTTATTATCTTATGTTAACTTCAAATCGTGTCATTCGTTTTCAAAATATTATTCATTTACTAAAAGTTTTTTTTTTTTTTATTAAAGCTTTTAAGCAATTTCTTATTAGTGGTATTTTCGATAAAACATTAATTTCAATTGAAAATCCGGGTTTTACCTAACACTAGCGATTTAAATCATAAAATGTATAAAATCCAAATTTTAAACCAAAATTAAGTAAAAGGCCATAATTAAAAAAATACTCCCAAATAAAAGTAAAATCATAAATAGGTAGCAAGCATTGTAAAAAGTCATGTGGCCCCCAGGGTCCTCCAACCCCGTCCCCCATTCTAAATTACCTATCTGATTAAATAGAAGGGGTGAGTTCGTAAACTCGGTGTGTAATCCCATACAAATGAGCGGAAGTAAAAATAATCCAATGGGCCTTAAGCCCTTTTGATTCATTATCAATCCAATTTGGGCCTTGCCCATCTAAAACAAAACGGTCATCGGGGGGCTTTGCCCATTGATGTCGATGCGATATGAATGTTGGTCACAAAAATCCTACCCATCTAGCCTTTACACCATCTCGTCAACCCTACACCTATGTGGGGAGAAAATGTCGAAAAGATGGATAGAAAAACGACTCTATTTTTCCGAAAAAAAGGAAAAAGGATTGATTTTGGATATTCTCCCATAATCCCTAATTCACTTCTAAAATCGCTCTCCTTACTACACATCCACCCTTTCGAAACCGATTCGGCACAACTCTTGCAAAATTAAAGCAAAAATACAACCTTTACCGTCCAAAATTTGAACCTATGACCTCCCCAACAACCTCCACTTATCCACCCGGACCGGCGGGCCCATTACATTAATTATTTGCCAACTTTTACTTAAAAGCCTCGACCAAAGATAGGGCTTATTCATAAAAATACCAAAATTTGCCTAAGTCTTGGCGAACTTGCGACCTTCCAAAACTCCCGAACACATAACCACTAAAGTTGGGGATGTTTGTGACACACATTACAATACTTAAAATTAAAATTTTGGGCGTTACAATTTCTACCCCTAAAGAAAATTTCGTCTTCCTTATCGAAGAGATGGGAACACACACATCCTCGGGGCTCCCATGTGGCCTTTTCTTTTTTATTCTTACGCCATAGAACCTTTACCGGAGAATGGATTTCCTTCTCGGAACATTAACGTTGCGATCCGAATCAATCGGCTCTTCCTTAAAGGTCAAATCATCCAGGGACAATATGAGTAGGATCGGTGGTAGCGCCTCAAATTGTCCTCCGATGTCCCGAATCACCCTCTCGGGTGACCATCGATCGAGGATGGAATCGATCAAGTCCACCCTTGAACCTAGAGCCTCATTAACTTCCTCCAAAATCGGGATCTGAAACAAGGATCCCTTGGAAGGTGATCGAAATCGTACTCTTGCGATCTCATTATCTCAAAAATATAAAAGTTTAGCCAACTTGGAGAGAATAATCGATGCTGACCGATAAAGTGGGCGGACTTGGTCAATCGATCCCGGCCCATATTAAATCCTTCTTAGTGGGTGTTAGAGGCAACATTAAGGAAATCCATAATTCGCCTCTCATTTCCAAAGAAGAATCTTAAAGCCTTGCGGCAAAGAAGGTAATTGATGCTTTCCCTTAACCTTCAACAAGTCAAACATCTAACAAAATTAGTAACCTCATTTCAACATTGGCCACCAATATAACTCACGAAGGTCTGATACATCTTATTTCCGGATGCATAGCATAAGGGCTCTATGCACCTCTCCGGTTCTTTCTCCTCGGTATCATTAAAAAGATTCTCCACGAAAATAAGTACCTCATCTTTTTTAGTCCAAAATTGTAGTACCACTACCCTTAATGCGCGGAATCCGAAGGCCAGAATAACTCATCCTCCAACTACTTACCCTTAATCGCTCAATCCATAAGCAACTTAACTCGGCTAATAAACTACCATTCATCAAATAAACTTGGGATCAAATATGCATACAAATTAATCATAACCTTGGCTCGATTGCATCAACCACCCATTGGCCTAACCAAGGTGGTCCTTAATGGCGTTATACTTTAAGACTCTCATTTTATTTGCCTAAGATTAAGCTCCTTCAAGTGGCGAGATACTTGAGGCTCTTATGATCGGTTAGATGATACACTTCTCACCATACAAATAATGCCTCCATATTTTCGGTCGAATACTACAAACTCCAAGTCATGCATTAGATAATTAGCCTCATGGGTCTTAAAGGGCGAGATGCATAGGCTACCACCACCATCATGTTCAATACATATCCCAAACCGACATGTGATAATCACTATAAACAATAAACTCCTTTCTAGGCTCTAGGCGTTCGAATAGGAGCATCGTCGATCGATCAAAACCCAAACCCTTTTTTTTAACAAAAAGGCCCCCCCCTTTGGGGTTAAAAAAAAATTAAAACCCGGGAAAATCCCCCCCCCGGGGGGGAAAAAAACCTTTCCCCCCCTTAAAATTTTAAAATTTTTTCCCCGGGGTGAAACTTTGCCCTTTTTCCCCGGGGGGGGGAAAAAAAAAATTTTTTTTTCCCCCCAAAACCAAAAAGGGGGCCCAAGGGGCCCCTTTTTGGGGGGGTTTTAAAAACCCCCCCAAAAAAATTTTTTTTTTTTAAAAAAATTTAAACCCCAAAAAAACCCCCCAAAAATTTTTAAAAAACCCCTTTTTTTCCCCTTTTTTTAAAAAAATTAAAGGGGGGAAAAAAAACAAAAAAAAAAAAAGGGGGCCCCCCCCAAAAAATTTTCCCAAAAAGGGGGGGGGCCCAAACCTCCCCTTTTTTTTCCCGGGGGGTTTTTTTAAAAACCCTTTTTTTTTTTAAATTTCCGGGGAAAATTTTTTTTTTGGGAAAAAAGGCCCCGGGGTTTTTTTAAAATGGTTTAATTTTTAAAAAAAAAAACCCCAAAAATTTTTTTCCCCCCTTTTTTAAAAAAACCCCCATTTAACCCCCCAATTTGGGGTTTAAAAAGCCGGGGAAAAAACCCCTTTTAAAAAACCCCCCCCCAAAAAAAATTTTAAAATTTTTTTTTAAAAAAAGGTTTTGGGAAAAAAAACCCGGGGTTGGTTTTTTAAAAAATTTTTTGTTTTTTAAAAGGTTGGAATTCCTTGGGGGAAGGCCCTTTTAAAAAAAGGGGGGAAGTTTTTTGGGGGGGGGAAAAACCTTGGAATTTGGGGGGGAAAAAATTTTTGGTTGGGGGGTTTTAAAACCCCAATTTGGGAAAAAAAAATTTTTTTTTTTAAAAAAAAAAATTTTTTTAAAAAAAATTTCCATTAAATTTCCAAACTTGGAAATTTTCCCCCTTTTTTTTCCCCTTTAATTTTGGGGGGAAAAAAAATTTTTGGGAAAAAATTTTTTTGGTAAAATTTTGGGAAAAAAAACCCCAAAACCTTAAGGTAAAAATTTTGGGTTTTTTTAAAGTTTTTTTTGGGGGGGAAATTTAAAAAGGGGGGTTTTAAAAAAAAAAAATTTTAAAAAAAATTTTTTTTTTTTTTAAAATTTTTTTTAAAAAAAGGGAATTTGGGGGGTGGGGGTTGGGAAAACCGGAACCCGGAAATTTTTAAAAAACCCCCCAAAAAACCTTTGGGAAAAAAAAAATTTTGGAAAAATTTTTGTTTTTTTAAAAATTTTTTAAAAAAAAAAAAAAAAAAAAAATTTTGGGGAAACCCAAATTGGGGGTTTTTTAAAAAAACCGGGGTTTTCCCAAAAACCCTTTAAAAATAAAAATTTTTTTAAACAAAAAAATTTTTAAAGAAGGGGGGGTTTTTTTTTGGGGCCAAAAAAGGGAAAGGGGGTTTTTTAAAAAAGAACCCAAAAATTTTTTAAAAATTTAAAAAATAAAAAAAAAAAAAATTTTTTTTTGGGCCCCAAAAAAAAAACCCCTTTTTTTAAAAAGGAGTTTGGAAATTTTTTTTTTGGGGGAAAAATTCCCCCTTTTAAAAAAATTTTTTTAAAGTTTTTTTAAAAAAAAAAAAAAAACCCTTTTAAAATTAAAAATTTTTTAATTTTAAAAAAAAAAAAAAAACCTTTTGGGGAACCCAAAAAGGGGAAAAAAAAAAGGGGGGGAAAAAAAAATTTAAAAAAAATTTTTTAAAAAGGGGAAACCTTTTTCCTTTCCCTTAAAAAATTTTTAAAAAAAAAAATTTTTTTAAAAAAAAATTAATCAAAAAAGGCCCTTTTTTTTTAAAAAAGGGGGGGTTTAAAAAATTTTGGGGGAAAAAAAATTGAAAAAAACCCAAAAAAAAAAAAAAGGGGGGGGAAAAAAAAAATTTTGGGAAAATCCAAAAAAATTTTTTTTAAAATTTTCCCCCCCAAAAAAAAAAAATTTCCCCTTTTTTTAAAAAATTTTTTTTTCCCCCTTTTTAAAAAATGCAAAACCGAAAAAAAAGGGAATTTTTAAAATAAAAAAAATTTTTTTTAAAAAAAAGGCCAAAAGGTAAAAAAAATTTTTTGGGAAAAAAAATTTTAAATTTAAAAAACCCCTTTCCTTTAAAAAAAATTTTTTTTTTCCCAAAAAAATTTTTTTTTAAAAAAACCCCCCAAAAAATTTTAAAAAAAACCGAAATTTTTTAAAAATTAAAAAACCCCAAGGAATTAAAAAAAATTTTTTAAAAAAAAAAAAAAAAA